>NC_090322.1:49218171-49360365 GCF_040869045.1 Eurosta solidaginis
ACGGGATTACAAATAAGGCGAAGCTAAATGTAGAACCATTTTAATAAGGCAGCAGGCGCGTTGGAGCGAATGAAGAGTTACAAATAAACATACAGGTAAAGCTAATAAAAGCGTGCTAATAAAAACAATTGATGGAGGGCGGATGGCGGGAGGAGAAGTACCGCTGCTCGTTTTTCCAAAATTGTTTAGATCTCGATCTGTGTGTGCCAGATACCAAAAACTATTGATTTAGGAGAAAATTTATATTGAGTTATAACAATTTATAGATTTTACACCAGAGGGGTAGAAAGGGTGTGGGGAGGGGGGGAGCGGGGAGCGGGGAGCGGAGGTTGTCACCGCTCACTTTGTAAGCCCTCGACTTATTTGACCCCTTGAGTCTGTGATATTGGTGAAGGCCAGTATACGTAAAGTTATAATGTGTAAAAATTATTAAAAAGTAATTGCTGGAAGGGGTCGTGGGACTCCACCCCTCTTTCCATGTTCGAAAAAAATTTCGCTAGTAGACTACTGTCTGTGTCCCAAATTTCATCAAAATCCGTGTAGCCGTTCTGGCGTGATTCAGTCGCAAAGACTAAAAAATATAATAATTTAATTATAACTGTTCCTAGGGGGCGGGGACCTCCCCCTTTTGAAAAATATATAGCTAGTAGATCCTTCTAGACTATTGGCTATATGTGTGCAAAATTTCATCCAAATCGGTCCAGCCGTTCTTGCGTGATTGAGTCACAAAGACAAACGTCTGGACAAACATCTTCACATCCAAACTTTGCCATTTATAATATAACTAGCTTTTACCCGCGGCACCGTCCGCAAGGAGAAAATGAAATATGTGGGCTATTCACGTTAGCCTGCTTATAAAGTTACTAGCCTTTACCCGGGGCCCCGTCCGCAAGGAGAAAATGAAATATGTGGGCTATTCACGTTAGCCTGCTTATAAAGTTATCTGTTTAAAATTTTTTTGCTGCCTAATGCATTTTATTTTTGTAATTGAGTAACAAAAAGAACTTTATGAGCTGATAACCTGATAGGATCCCAAAATGATAACGAAATTATCCAGAAAAAGCCACGAAATGACCCCGACGCTATCGCGGACGGATCCCGAAAACCATCCAGAAACGCCCCGGAAATGTTTCCAAAAGTTCCCGAAGTAGTCCCAAAAAAAACCCGAAATGACAACGACACGATTCTAGACTTATCCAGGGAACCACACAGAAATGATGCCTGAAGGGTACCTAATTGATCCCGAAATAGTCCCGAAAAAGTTCCGAAATTACCCTGACGGGATCCTGGACGGATCTCAAAAACCATCCAGGAAGGGTTCCTAAATTATCCCGACATAGTCCAGAAAAAGCTCCGAAAAAGTTCCGAAATGACCCCAAGGGATCCACAACGGATAGCGAAAACCATAAAGAAATGATTCCGAAAGGGTCCCAAAATGATTCCGAAATAGGCCGAAAATTACCCCGATGGAATCCCGCACAGATCCAAATGTGATCCCGGAAGGGTTTCAAAATATCCCGAAAAAGTAACAAAAAAAATCTCAAAATGAATATTACGGCATCCTGGACGGATCCAGAAATGATCCCAACATGGTCAAACGATCAAGAATTGATGCCGGAAGGGTCTTCAAATGATCACGAAACAATACAGATAAAGTCATGGAATGACCCCTAAGTGGTCCCCAAATGATCCCGAAACAGTCCCGAAAAAGTCCCGAAATTACCCTCATGGGTTCCCGTACAGATCCCGAAATCCATCCAGAAGTGATGCCGGAAGGGTCCAAAAATGATCCCGTATTGTCCCCGAAAAAGTCCCTAAATGACCCCGACGGGATCCCGGACGGATCCCCAAAACTATCTAGAAATAATGAAGGAAGGTACCCAAAATGATTTCGAAAAAGTCGTGAAATAACCCGGACGGATTCCGGACGGATCCCGAAAACCATCCAGAAATGACCCCGAAATAGTCCCGAAGAAGTCCCGAAATATCCCTGAGGGGATCTCAAGCGGCTCCCTAACTGACCCCGCCGGGATCCCGGACAGATCCCGAAATCCATCCAGGAATCATTTTGGCCCAAAATGATTCCGAAATAGTTTCGGAAAAGTCCACAAATTACCCTGACGGGATCCCGGACGAATCCTGAAAACCATGCTTAAATGAACCCGAAAAAGTCCCGAAATGACCCCGACGGGATCTCGGACGGATCCCCAAAACTATCTAGAAATGATGAAGGAAGGTACCCAAAAGGATTCCGAAAAAGTCCTGGAATAACCCCGACCGGATTCCGGACGGATCCCGAAAACCATCCAGAAATGATGCCGAAAGGTACACCAAATGATCCCGGAAGGAACCCAAATGATCCCGAAAGAGTCCTGAAATGACCCTGACGAGATCCCGTACGGATCCCGAAAACCATCCAGAAATGATGTCGGTAGGTACCCCAAATGATCCCGAAATAGTTCCGATATGACCCAGTCGGGATCCCGGAAACTATTCAGAACTGATGCCGGAAAGGTCCTCAAATGATCCCGTATTAGTCGAGAAAAAGTCTCGAAATGACCCCGACGGGGTCCCTTACGGATCCCGAAAACCATCCAGAAATAATGCCGAAAGGAACACCAAATGATCCCGAAATAGTCCCGAAATGACCCCGACGGGATCCCGGACTGATCCCGAAAATTATCCAGAAATGATGTCGGAAAGGTCCTCAAATGATCCCGAAAAAGTCTTGAAATTAATCCGACGGGGTCCCGGACGAATCCCGAAAACCATCCAGAAATGCTGCCGGAAGGGAACCCAAATGATACCGAAAAAGTCTCGAAATGACCCCGACGGGATTCCTAACGGATACCGAAAACCATCCAGAAATGATGCCGGAAAAGTCCTAAATGATCACATAATAGTCCCGAAATGACTCTGACGGGATCCCGGACGGATCCCGAAAAGCATCCAGAAATGATGCCGAAAAGTCCCCAAATCATCCCGTATTAGTCGAGAAAAAGTCCCGAAATGACCCCGACGGGATCCCGGACGGGTCCCAAAAACCATCTAGAAATGATGCGGGAAAGGTCCTCAAATAATCCCGCATTGGTCGAGAAAAAGTCCCGGAATGACCCCGACGGGATCCCGGACTGATCCCGAAAGCTATCCAGAAATGATGCCGGAAAGTTCCTCAAATGATCTCTTAATAGTCCCGAAATGACCCTGAAGGGATCCCCGACGGATCCCGGAAACTATGCAGAAATTATGCCGGAAAGGTTCCCAAATGATCCCCAAATAGTGCCGAAATGACCGTGACGAGATCCCGGACGGATCCCGAAAACCATCCAGAAATGATGGTGAAAGGGCCCCCAAATGATCCCGTATTAGTGGCGAAAAAGTCCTGAAATGACCCCGACGGGATCCCGGACGAATTTCGAAAACCATCCAGAAATGATGCCGAAAGGGAACCCAAATGATCCCGAAAAACTCCCGAAATGACCCCGACGGGATCCCGAACGTATACCGAAAACAATCCAGAAATGATGCCGGAAAGGTCCTCAAATGATCCCTTAATAGTCCCTAAATGACCCTGAAGGGATCCCCGACGGATCCCGGAAACTATCCAGAAATGATGCCGGAAAGGTTCCCAAATGATCCCCAAATAGAGCCGAAATGACCATGACGGGATCCCGGACCGATGCCGAAAACCATCCAGAAATGATGGCGAAACGGCCCCCAAACGATCCCGTATTAGTGGCGAAAAAGTCCTGAAATGACCCCGACGGGATCCCGGACGAATCTCGAAAACCATCCAGAAATGATACCGGAAGGGAACCCAAATTATCCCGAAAAAGTCCCGAAATGACGCGACGGATCCCGAAAATTATCCAGAAATGATGCCTGAAAGGTCCCCAAATGATACCCTAATAGTCCCGCAATTACCCTGATGGGATCCCGGACGGATCCCGAAAACCATCCGGAAATGATGCCGAAAGGGTTCCCAAATGATCCCGTATTAGTCGCGAAAAAGTCCCGAAATGACCCCGATGGGATCCCGGACGGATCCCGAAAACCATCCAGAAATGATGCCGGTAGGTACCCCAAATGATCCCGAAATAGTCCCGAAATGACCCCGTCCGGATCCCGAAAACTATCCAGAAATGATGCCGGAAGAGCCCCCAAATGATCCCGAAAAAGTCCTCAGATGACCCCGACATACTCCAGAGAAAGTTCCGAAATTGCTCCGAGGGGATCCACGACGGATCGCTAAAACCATACAGAAATGATTCCGGAAGGATCCCAAAATGATCCCGAAATAGTACGGAAATGACCCAGATGGGATCCAGCACAGATCCAGAAATGATCCCGGAAGGGTCCAAAAACTATCCCGGAAAAGTAACAAAAAATCCCGAAATGGCTCCTACGGCATCCCGGACGGATCCAGAAATGATCTCGGAAGGGTCCCCAAATGATCCCAAAATGGTTCCGAAATGACCCTGATGGATCCGGCAAACCATCAAGAAATTATGCCAGAAGGGTCCCCAAATGATCCCGAAATAATACAGAAAAAGTAACGAAACGACCCCTAGAGGATCCCCAAATGATTCCGTATTAGCCCCGAAAATGTCCCGAAACAACCCCGACGGGATCCCGGACAAATCCCGAAAACTATCCAGAAATGATGCCGGAAGGATCCCAAATGATTCCGAAAATGTCCCGCAATGATTCCGACGGGATCCCGAACGGATACCGAAAATCATCCAGAAGTGATGCCGGAAAGGTCCTCAAATGATCACCTAATAGTCCCGAAATGACCCTTAAGGGATCCTAGACGGATCCCGTAAACCATCCAGAAATGATCCCGATATAGTCCCGAAGAAGTCCGGAAATGACCCTAACGGGATCTCGAACGCATTCCTAAATGACCCTGACGGAATCCCGGACAGATGCCGAAATCCATCCAGAAATGATCTTGGGAGGGACCCCACATGATTCCGAAAAAGTCCCGCAATGATTCCGACGGTATCCTGAACGGATACCGAAAACCATCCAGAAGTGATGCCGGAAAGGTCCTCAAATGATCACCTAATAGTCCCAAATGACCATGACGGCATCCCGGACTGATCCCGAAATCCATCCAGAAATGATCTTGAGAAGGTCCCAAAATGATCCCGAAATAGTCTCGGAAAAGTCCGGAAATTACCCTGACGGGTTCCCGGACGAATCCTTAAATGATCACGAAAAAGTCCCGAAATGATGCCAGAAAGGTTCTCGAATGATTTCCTAATAGTTCCGAAAAGACCCTGACGGGATCCCGAACGGATCCCGACAACTATCTAGAAATGATGCCGAAAGGGCCCGCAAATGATCCCGTATTAGTCGAGAAAAAGTCCCAAAATGACCCCGACGGGATGCCGGACGAATCCCAAAAACCATCCAGAAATGATGTCGGAAGGGACCCCAAATGATCCCGAAAAAATCCCGCAATTATTCCGACGGGATCCTGAACGGATACCGAAAACCATGCAGAAGTGATGCCGGAAAGGTCCTCAAATGATAACCTAATAGTCCCAAAATGACCCTGACGGCATCCCGGACAGATCCCGAAATCCATCCAGAAATGATCTTGAGAATGTCCCAAAATGATCCCGAAATAGTCTCGGAAAAGTCCAGAAATTACCCTGACGGGATCCCGGACGGATCCCGAAAACCATCCAGAAATGATGCCGGAAGAACCCCCAAATGATCCCGAAAAAGTCCCCAAATTACCCTGACGAGATCCCGGACGGATCCCGAAAACCATCCAGAAATGATGCCGGAAGAACCCCCAAATGATCCCGAAAAAGTCCCCAAATTACCCTGACGAGATCCCGGACGGATCCCGAAAACCATCCAGAAATGATGCCGGAAGAGCCCCCAAATGATCCCGAAAAAGTCTCCAAATGACCCCGACGGGATCCCGGAGGGATCCCGAAAACCATCCAGAAATGATGCCGGAAGAACCCCCAAATGATCCCGAAAAAGTCCCCAAATTACCCTGACGAGATCCCGGACGGATCCCGAAAACCATCCAGAAATGATGCCGAAAGGGTCCCCAAATGATCCCGTATTAGTCCCGAAAAAGTTCCGAAATGACCCCGACGGGATGCCGGACGAATCCCGAAGACCATCCAGAAATGATGCCTAAAGGGACTCCAAATAACCCCGAAAAAGTCCCGTAATGATCCCGGAAACCATCAAGAATTTATCTCTCGAAGGTACGCAAATAATCCCGAAAGTACCCCGACGGGATCCCGGACGGATCCCGAAAACCATCCAGAAATGATGCCGGAAGGGTCCCCAAATGATCGCGAAATAGTCCCGAAATGATTCCGGAATAGTCCCGAAAATGTCTCAAAATAACCCCGACGGGATCCCGGACGGATCCCGAAAACTATACAGAAATAATCCCGGAAGGGTCCCAAAATGATCCCGAAAAAGTCCCGAAATTACCTCGGCGGGATCCCGGACCGATCCTGAAAACCATCCAGAAATGATCCCGGAAGGGCCTCGATATGACCCTTACGGGATTACAAATAAGGTGAAGCTAATTATAAAACCATGTTAATAAGGCAGCAGGCGCATTGGAGCGAATGAAAAGTTACATAGACCCATACAGGTAAAGCTAATAAAAGCGTGCTAATAAAAACAATTGAAGGTTGGCGGATGGCGGGTGTAGAAGGATAGGACTACTGATCGGTCCTCCAAAATTGTCTAGATCTCGATCTGTATGTGCCAGATACCAAAAACTATTGAAGTAGGAGAAAATTTATATTGAGTTATAACAATTTATAGATTTTACACCAGAGGGGTTGATAAAGGGGGAGGAGGCGGCGGAGTGTTTCACTGCTTACTTTGTAAGCCCTCGACTTATTTGACCCCTTGAGTCTGTGATATTGGTGAAGGCCAGTATACGTAAAGTTATAATGTGTAAAAATTATTAAAAAGTAATTGCTCGAAAGGGTCGTGGGACCCCCACCCCTCTTTCCATGTTCGAAAAAAATTTCGCTAGTAGACTACTGTCTGTGTCCCAAATTTCATCAAAATCCGTGTAGCCATTCTGGCGTGATTCACTCGAAAAGACGAAAAAATATAATAATTAAATTATAACTGTTCCTAGGGGGCGGGGACCACGCCCCTTTTGAAAAATATATAGCTAGTAGATCCTTCTAGACTATTGGCTATATGTGTGCAAAATTTCATCCAAATCGGTCCAGCCGTTCTTGCGTTATTGAGTCACAAAGACAAACATCTGGACAAACATCCAAACATCCAAACATCCAAACATCCAAACATCTTCACATCCAAACTTTCCCATTTATAATATATATTAGATATTAGATCTGTTTAAAATTTTTTTTCTGTCTAATGCATTTTATTTTTGTAATTGAGTAAAAAAAAGAACTTTATGAGCTGATAACCTGATAGGATCCCAAAATGATAACGAAATTATCCAGAAAAAGCTACGAAATGACCCCCACGCTATCGCGGACGGATCCCGAAAAGCATTCAGAAATGACGCCGAAAAGTCCCCAAATCATCCCGTATTAGTCGAGAAAAAGTCCCGAAATGACCCCGACGAGATCCCGGACGGGTCCCAAAAACCATCTAGAAATGATGCGGGAAAGGTCCTCAAATAATCCCGCATTGGTCGAGAAAAAGTCCCGAAATGACCCCGAAGGGATCCCGGACAAATCCCGAAAACCATCCAGAAATGATGCCGGAAGGAATCCCAAATGATTCCGTAAAAGTCCCGCATTGATTCCGACGGGATCCCGAACGGATACCGAAAATCATCCAGAAGTGACGCCGGAAAGGTCCTCAAATGATCACCTAATAGTCCCGAAATGACCCTTAAGGGGTCATGGACGGATCCCATAAACCATCCAGAAATGATCCCGATATATTCCCGAAGAAGTCCCGAAATGACCCTGACGGAATCTCGAACGCACCCCTAAATGACCCTGACGGGATCCCGGACAGATCCCGAAATCCATCCAGAAATGATCTTGGGAGGGACCCCAAATGATTCCGAAAAAGTCCCGCAATGATTCCGAGGGGATCCTGATCGGATACCGATAACCATCCAGAAGTGATGCCGGAAAGGTCCTCAAATGATCACCTAATACCAAAATGACCCTGACGGCATCCCGGACTGATCCCAAAATCCATCCAGAAATGATCTTGGGAAGGTCCCAAAATTATCCCGAAACAGTCTCGGAAAAGTTCAGAAATTACCCTGACGGGTTCCCGGACGAATCCTGCAAGCCATCTCTAAATGATTCCGAAAAAGTCCCGAAATGACCCTGACTGGAGCCCGAAAGGATCCCGAAAACTATCCAGAAATGATGCCGGAAATGTCCTCAAATGATCACCTAATAGTTCCGAAAAGACCCTAACGGGATCCCGAACGGATCCCGACAACTATCTAGAAATGATGCCGAAAGGGCCCGCAAATGATCCCGTATAAGTCGAGAAAAAGTCCCGAAATGAACCCGACGGGATGCCGGACGAATCCCAAAAACCAGCCAGAAATGATGCCGGAAGGGACACCATATGATCCCGAAAAAGTCCCGCAATAATTCCGACGGGATCCTGAGCGGATACCGAAAACCATCCAGAAGGGATGCCGAAAAGGTCCTCAAATGATCACCTAATAGTCCCAAAATGACCCTGACGGCATCCCGGACAGATCCCGAAATCCATCCAGAAATGATCTTGGGATGGTCCAAAAATTATCCCGAAATAGTCTGGGAAAAGTCCAGAAATTACCCTGACGGATATCGGACGAATCCTGAAAACCAATCTTAAATGACGCCGAAAAAGTCCCGAAATGACCCTGATGGGACCCGGAAAGGATCCCGAAAACTAACCAGAAATGATGCCGGAAAGGTTCTCAAATGATCTCCCAATAGTTCCGAAAAGACCCTGACGGGATCCCGAACGGATCCCGACAACTATCCAGAAATGATACCGAAAGGGCCCGCAAATGATCCCGTATTAGTCGAGAAAAAGTCCCGAAATGACCCCGACGGGATGCCGGACGAATCCCAAAAACGATCCAGAAATGATTTTGGAAGGGACCCCAATGATCCCGAAAAATTCCCGCAATTATTCCGACGGGAATCTGAACGGATACCGAAAACCATCCAGAAGTGATGCCGAAAAGGTCCTCAAATGCTCACCTAATAGTCCCAAAATGACCCTGAGGGCATCCCGGACAAATCCCGAAATCCATCCAGAAATGATCTTGGGAAGGTCCCAAAATGATCCCGAAATAGTCTCGGAAAAGTCCAGAAATTACCCTGACGGGTTCCCGGACGAATCCTGAAATGATTCCGAAAAAGCCCCGAAATGACCCTGACGGGATCCCGAAAGGATTCCGAAAACACTACAGAAATGATGCCGGAAAGGTCCTCAAATGATCCCCTAATAGTCCCGAAATGACCGTGACGGGATCCCGACAACTATCCAGAAATGATGCCGAAAGGGTCCGCAAATGATCCCGTATTAGTCGAAAAAAAGTCCCGAAAGGACCACGACGGGATCCCGGACGAATCCCAAAAACCATCCAGAAATGATGCCGGTAGGTATCCAAAATGATCCCGAAATGACCTCGTCGGCATCCCGGACGGATCCCGAAAATTATCCAGAAATGATGCCGGAGAGGTTCCCAAATGATCCCCTAATAGTCCCGAAATTACCCTAATGGGATCCCGGACGGATCCCGAAAACCATCCATTCTCAAATGATCCCGTATTAGTCGCGAAAAAGTCGCGAAATGACCCCGACGGGATCCCGGACGGATCCCGAAAACCATCCAGAAATGATGCCGAAAGGGTTCCCAAATGATCCCGTATTAGTCGCGAAAAAGTCACGAAATGACCCCAACGGGATCCCGGACGGATCCCGAAAACCATCCAGAAATGATGCCGGATGAGCCCCAAAATGATCCCGAAAAAGTCCCCAAATGACCCCGACGAGATCCCGGACGGATCCCGAAAACCATCTGGAAATGATGTCGGAAGAGCCCCCAAATGATCCCGAAAAAGTCCCCAAATGACCCCGACGATATCCCGGACGGATCCCGAAAACCATCCAGAAATGATGCCGGAAGAGCCCTCAAATGATCCCGAAAAAGTCCCCATATGACCCCGACGAGATCCCGCACGGATCCCGAAAACCATCCAGAAATTATGCCGGAAGGGTCCCCAAATGATCGCGAAATAGTCCCGAAATGATTCCGGAATAGTCCCGAAAATTTTCCAAAATAACCCCGACGGGATCCCGGACGGATCCCGTAAACTATACAGAAATGATCCCGGAAGGGTCCCAAAATGATCCCGAAATAGTCCCGAAAAAGTCCCGAAATTACCCCGGCGTAATCCCGGACCGATTCCGAAAACCATCCAGAAATGATCCCGGAAGGGTCTCGATATGACCCTTACGGGATTACAAATAAGGTGAAGCTAATTATAAAACCATGTTAATAAGGCAGCAGGCGCATTGGAGCGAATAAAAAGTTAGATAGAAACATACAGGTAAAGCTAATAAAAGCGTGCTAATAAAAACAATTGATGGAGGGCGGATGGCGGGAGTAGAGGAGGGGACCACTGATCGTTCCTCCAAAATTGTCTAGATCTCGTTCTGTATGTACCAGATACCAAAAACTATTGATTTAGGAGAAAATTTAGATTGAGTTATAACAATTTATGGATTTTACACCAGAGGGGGAGATAAAGGGGGGCGGGCGGAGGGTGTCACTGCTTACTTTGTAAGCCCTCGACTTATTTGACCCCTTGAGTCTGTGATATTGGTGAAGGCCAGTATACGTAAAGTTATAATGTGTAAAAATTATGAAAAATAATTTCTCGAAGGGTCGTGGGACCCCCACCCCTCTTTCCATGTTCGAAAAAAATTTCGCTAGTAGACTACTGTCTGTGTCCCAAATTTCATCAAAATCCGTGTAGCCATTCTGGCGTGATTCAGTCGCAAAGACGAAAAAATATAATAATTAAATTATAACTGTTCCTAGGGGGCGGGGACCACGCCCCTTTTGAAAAATATATAGCTAGTAGATCCTTCTAGACTATTGGCTATATGTGTGCAAAATTTCATCAAAATCGGTCCAGCCGTTCTTGCGTTATTGAGTCACAAAGACAAACGTCTGGACAAACATCCAAACATCCAAACATCCAAACATCCAAACATCTAACCATCCAAACATCCAAACATCTTAACATCCAAACTTTCCCATTTATAATATATATTAGATTAGATATTAGATACTAGCCTCTACCCGCGGCCCCGTCCGCAAGGAGAAATTTAAATATATGGGCTATTCGCGTTATCCTGCTTATCAAGTTATCTGTTTAAAATTTTGTTTTCTGTCTAATGCATTTTATTTTTGTAATTGAGTAAAAAAAAAGAACTAAATGAGCTGATAACCTGATAGGATCCCAAATGATCCCGAAATTATCCAGAAAAAGCTACGAAATGACCCCCACGCTATCGCGGACGGATCCCGAAAACCATCCAGAAATGCCCCGGAAGGGTCTCTAAAAGTTCCCGGAATAGTCCCAAGAAAACCCGAAATGACAACGACACGATTCTAGACGTATCCAGAGAACCACACAGAAATGATCCCTGAAGGTGTTCCAAAATGATCCCGAAAAGGTTCCGAAATGACCCTGACGGGCTCCCGGGCGGATCTCAAAAACCATCCAGAAAATATCCAGGAAGGGTCTCTAAATTATCCCGACATACTCCAGAAAAAGTTCCGAAATGGCTCCAAGGGGATCCACGACGGATCGCGAAAACTATACAGAAATGATTCCGGAAGGGTCCCAAAATGATCCCGAAATAGTCCGGAAATGACCCAAATGGGATCCCGCACAGATCCCGAAATGATCCCGGAAGGGTCCAAAAACTATTCCGGAAAAGTAACAAAAAATCCCGAAATGGCTCCTACGGCATCCCGGACGGATCCAGAAATGATCTCGGAAGGGTCCCCAAATGATCCCAAAATGGTCCCGAAATGACCCTGATGGATCCGGCAAACCATCAAGAAATTATGCCGGAAGGGATCCCAAATGATCCCGTATTAGTCGCGAAAAAGTCCCGCAATGATTCCGACGGGATCCCGAACGGATACCGAAAATCATCCAGAAGTGATTCCGGAAAGGTCCTCAAATGATCACCTAATAGTCCCGAAATTACCCTTAAGGGATCCTGGACGGATCCCGTAAACCATCCAGAAATGATCCCGATATAGTCCCGAAGAAGTCCCGAAAGGACCCTGACGGGATCTCGAACGCATTCCTACATAACCCTGACGGGATCCCGGACAGATCCCGAAACCCATCCAGGAATGATCTTGGGAGGGACCCCAAATGATCCCGAAAAAGTCCCGCAATGAAAACCATCCAGAAGTGATGCCGGAAAGGTCCTCAAATGATCACCTAATAGTCCCAAAATGACCCTGACGGCATCCCGGACAGATCCCGAAATCCATCCAGAAATGATCTTGGGAGGGTCCCAAAATGATCCTGAAATAGTCTCGGAAAGTCCAGAAATTACCCTGACGGGATCCCGGACGAATCCTGAAAATCAATCTTAAATGATGCAGAAAAAGTCCCGAAATGACCCTGATGGGACGCCGAAAGGATCCCGAAAATTATCCAGAAATGATGCCGGAAAGGTCCCCAAATGATCCCCTAATAGTCCCGAAATTATCCTGATGGGATCCCGACCGGATCCCGAAAACCATCCAGAAATGATGCCGAAAGGGTTCCCAAATGATCCCGTATTAGTCGCGAAAAAGTCCCGAAATGACCTCGACGGGATCCCGAATACCATCCAGAAATGATGCCGAAAGAGCCCCCAAATGATCCCGAAAAGGCCCCCAAATGACTCCGACGAGATCCCGGACGGATACCGAAAACTATCCAGAAATGATGCCGGTAGGTACCCCAAATGATCCCGAAATAGTCCCGAAATGACCCTTAAGGGATCCTGAACGGATCCCGTAAACCATCCAGAAATGATCCCGATATAGTCCCGAAGAAGTCCCGAAAGGACCCTGACGGGATCCCGGCAGATCCCGAAATCTATCCAGAAATGATCTTGGGAGGGACCCCAAATGATTCCGAAAAAGTCCCGCAATGAATCCGACGGGATCCTGAACGGATACCGAAAACCATGCAGAAGTGATGCCGGAAAGTTCCTCAAATGATCACCTAGTAGTCCCAAAATGACCCTGACGCCATCCCGGACAGATCCCGAAATCCATCCAGAAATGATCTTGGGAGGATCCCAAAATGATCCCGAAATAGTCTCGGAAAAGTCCAGAAATTACCCTGACGGGATCCCGGACGAATCCTGAAAACCAATCTTAAATGTTGCCGAAAAAGTCCCGAAATGACCCTGATGGGACCCCGAAAGGATCCCGAAACCTATCCAGAAATGATGTCCGAAAGGTCCCCAAATGATCTCCTAATAGTTCCGAAAAGACCCTGACGGGATCCCGAACGGATCCCGACAACTATCCAGAAATGATACAGAAAGGGCCCGCAAATTATCGCGTATTAGTCGAGTAAAAGTCCCGAAATGACCCCGACGGGATGCCGGACGAATCCCAAAAACCATACAGAAATGATGCCGGAAGGGACCCCAAATGATCCCGAAAAAGTCCCGCAATTATTCCGACGGGATCCTGAACGGATACCGAAAACCATCCAGAAGTGATGTCGGAAAGGTCCTCAAATGATCACCTAATATTCCCAAAATGACCCTGACGGCATCCCGGACAGATCCCGAAATCCATCCAGAAATGATCTTGGGAATGTCCCAAAAAGATCCCGAAATAGCCGCGGAAAAGTCCAGAAATTACCTTGACGGGTTCCGGGATGAATCTTGAAAGCCATCCTTAAATGATCCCGAAAAAGTCCCGAAATGACCCTGACGGGATCCCGAAAGGATTCCGAAAACTATACAGAAATGATGCCGGAAAGGTCCTAAATAATTCCCTAATAGTCCCGAAATGACCGTGACGGGATCCCGAACGGATCCCGACAACTATCCAGAAATGATGCCGAAAGGGTCCGTAAATGATCCCGTATTAGTCGAGAAAAAGTCCCGAAATGACCTCGACGGGATCCCGGACGAATCCCAAAAACCATCCATAAATGATGCCGGTAGGTATCCCAAATGATCCCGTATTAGTCGCGAAAAAGTTCCGAAATTATCCTGATGGGATCCCGGACGGATCCCGAAAACCATCCAGAAATGATGCCGAAAGGGTTCCCAAATGATGCCGTATTAGTAGCGAAAAAGTCTCGAAATTACCCCGACGGGATCCCGGACGGATCCCGAAAACCATCCAGAAATGATGCCGGAAGAGCCCCCGAATGATCCCGAAAAAGTCCCCAAATGACCACGGCGAGATCCCGGACGGATCCCGAAAACCATTCAGAAATGATGCCGAAAGGGTTTCTAAATGATGGCGTATTAGTCGCGAAAAAGTCCCGAAATGACCCCGACGGGATCCCGGACGGATCCCGAAAACCATCCAGAAATGATGCCGGAAGAGCCCCCAAATGATCCCGAAAAAGTTCCCAAATGACCCCGACGAGATCCCGGACGGATCCCGAAAACCATCCAGAAATGATGCCGGAAGAGCCCCCAAATGATCCCGATAAAGTCCCAAATTACCCCGACGAGATCCCGGACGAATCCCGAAGACTATCCAAAAATGATGCCTAAAGGGGCCCAAAAAACCCCTAAAAAGTCCCGTAATGATCCCGGCAACCATCAAGACCTTATCTCTCGAAGGTACGCAAATGATACCGAAAGTACCCCGACGGGATCCCGGACGGATCCCGAAAACCATTCAGAAATGATGCCGGAAGGGTCCCCAAATGATCGCGAAATAATCCCGAAATGATTCCGGAATAGTCCCGGAAATGTCCCAAAATAACCCCGAGGGGATCCCGGACGGATCCCGAAAACTATACAGAAATGACCCCGGAAGGGTCCCAAAATGATCCCGAAATAGTCCCGAAAAAGTCCCGAAATTACCCCGGCGGGATCCCGCACCGATCCCGAAAACCATCCAGAAATGATCCCGGAAGGGTCTCCATATGAGGTGAAGCTAATTATGAAACCATGTTAATAAGGCAGCAGGCGCATTGGAGCGAATGAAAAGTTACATAGAAACATACGGGTAAAGCTAATAAAAGCGTGCTAATAAAAACAATTGAAGGAGGGCGGATGGCGGGAGTAAAAGGAGAGGACCACTGATCGTTCCTCCAAAATTGTCTAGATCTCGATCTGTATGTGCCAGATACCAAAAACTATTGATTTAGGAGAAAATTTATATTGAGTTATAACAATTTATAGATTTTACACCAGAGTGGTATATAAAGGGGGGGCGGAGGGTGTCACTGCTTACTTTGTAAGCCCTCGACTTATTTGACCCCTTGAGTCTGTGATATTGGTGAAGGCCAGTATACGTAAAGTTATAATGTGTAAAAATTATGAAAAATAATTTCTCGAAGGGGTCGTGGGACCCCCACCCCTCTTTCCATGTTCGAAAAAAATTTCGCTAGTAGACTACTGTCTGTGTCCCAAATTTCATCAAAATCCGTGTAGCCATTCTGGCGTGATTCAGTCGCAAAGACGAAAAAATATAATAATTAAATTATAACTGTTCCTAGGGGGCGGGGACCACGCCCCTTTTGAAAAATATATAGCTAGTAGATCCTTCTAGACTATTGGCTATATGTGTGCAAAATTTCATCCAAATCGGCCGTTCTTGCGTTATTGAGTCATAAAGACAAACGTCTGGACAAACATCCAAACATCCAAACATCCAAACATCTTAACATCCAAACTTTCCCATTTATAATATATATTAGATTAGATTAGATTAGATTAGATTACTTAATTCAATTCAGTAAAACCGTTTAACTTAAAATTTTTTTAAAATTATTTTTTTCTGCCGTAACCTAAGGTCGAGACCGTTTGCAAAACCACATTTTGGGCGTTGGTTGCTTATATTGCCCAGGCTGCACAAACGCAGGGACGAGATTGAGTATGGGCGGGCAACTATGGTTACTTACCATGCAGTTGGTGCGCATCATATTTGATCCTAAAAAATTTCTACAGGAGGAAATAAACACATAATTTTAAGATGAAAAGGAGTAAATTTAAAATTAATTTTATTTTCAAATAAAGTAGTTAAATGTTATATAGGATTATTGTGAGGCCATCAGATTGCTTCAACAACAGCTGCGTGGTGTCATCCAATTATTGCCATTCTAACCCAAGATGCCCTGAACAGCACCGGACACTTTACCTCCCAAAAGAGATCCGCCTTGTGAATCTCCACATAGGAGCCTTGCTACCTCAGACAGGACGTTTGCATTAACACTACCATCAGCAACGCCGTTACTAAGAAGGTTCTTGACCAGATCACAGACTGTGGCTCCTAACTGAGAGCTGACATTTGAACCAACACCGGCTGCAGAAACGATTGCAAAGCAAGCGAGAGCCAAAACGAGAGCGAATACGAAGGCTGATGAATTCATTGTTGCTAAGATAAAGAACTGCTTGAACACAAGTGTATGACTTTCGAAAATCCAACCGGCCTTTTATACAAAAATTTGTATGAAATTCTAGAACAAAGATTTGCTAAAATCTCACTTTCTTAACTTTTATGGTTTTGTAAATATTTAAACAGTGCAAGAAGTTTCGTTCATTGTTTTGTTAGAAAGAATCCTTCAAATTATTTACGAATATTATGTAATAAATCTTATGCTATTATATACTTCTTCTTCTTCATAGATGCAAGATAAATCTGAGTGCTTTGTCAGACTATTCACGCGTGCATTTTAAGGTCCATAATAAAACCACAAAGATACACAAAAGCTAGAAAGATTAACCACAATATCCCAGCCATAAAACCTACAATGATTTTAAGTAAAATAAATACAAAATTAGATAAATAATTGGTTGGAAAATAAAAATAGAAATTTCTTATATGTAGGTCGCCTCATTCTTTTATTTGTTGTCGACAGCCGGATCATTTTTATCCATTTACATGGTACGACTTAGGTTCCACCCATAAATAACGTGACGCGCAGTTAGCTGCTTTTCGAAGCCCCTTCCCTCCCTACGTCACGCATAGTGACGGCTCTCTCGTAAGTTTGTGTGCTACTTTCAGAAATTATTTCCCACTTAATAGGAGAGGGGGTGTCTTTAACTACAAATTCAGCCATTCCCAAAACTATGGTTGACCCTGGTCAAAAGTTAGATGGTAACATTTTTACCAGAAAATAAAACGCCTTTAGATAGCAAGACACTTATACGCTCATACAGCTCATTATTTGTCGAGAGAGAACTTCACTTTCAGTTGGTCCCCTCTAAATCCAGGAAACATAAAAAAAATGTATGGTCATAAGATGAAACGGAAATATCTGGTCGAATTGGAAAAGGTCGGAAAGTCAAATAATATTATGGCCAATTGAAGTGGTCATAAGGTCAATTGACGTTATCGCCTCCGGAAGACTAACACATTTCGTTTGTTTACGTGGAAGACTAGCATGTTTCAATCGTGTAAATTTTCCGGGGTTTTCCCCTGGGCCCGGGGTTTCTTAGGGGGCCCGCGATTTAGAGGCACTAAGACATTTTTTTTAATTCGACAGAGTCTTTAGTTGTTCCATGTGCAAATTTTAAGCCGAATTTCAAAAACAACGAATATTGATAATGATTTTTTGCCTGGGCCTGAGGAGACAATAAAAACATCAAACAAAAATGTGTGTTTACATGAATCCGAAATCGTAAAGTTTTCGTAGTGGCACTGAGGAAGGTTTATCTTCAAAAAGTCATCTAACAATACCACCAACTCTGTATCAAAGTCCAGATTATTTAAGGCTTCGATATCGGTACCGTGAATAATGAGTTTTTGCGATCTGAAGAAGTCAACGAAATAATTCGTCGAGGTCATCAAAAGTGTCCTGTTATTTTTCCACGTGATTGTCATGACGAGGCATATCCTACCTTGTTGTTAAACAGAATCTTGCCAAATGGAGAGAAAGTGGAGCATGACTGGTTAGTGTGGAGTGCCAGTAGCAATGTTTTTTATTGCCTACCATGTCGTCTCTTAAGCACCAATACTTTAAATCGACCTAAAATGTGTTGTCCTGGCGGATATTCGAAATTCCAGGTATGGAAGAAGCTATACGATAAACTGCCATCACACGAAAATATTCAAGATCACATTAAATGTTATATTCAATGGCGATCTTTACAAAATCTAATTCAAACGGAGGCCACAATTGATACACTTATCAATGAACTGCTAATCACTGAAACTCAAAAGTGGAAAGAAATTTTATATAGAATTTTGGACATTATTTTATTTTTTGGTGAAAGAGGCCTAGCTTTCAAAGGCGAAAGTATATATCTTGGTGAACGAAACGATGGAAATTTTTTTTGCATCTAAGATTTCATAAGCCAATATGATCCGATACTTAGAGATCATTTGGAGAAAGGTAGGATTTAACAACAGCAGCACAAACGTTTACAAGTTCAATATCTATCCCAAAACATTCAGAACGAGTTTGTAGAAATGTGTGCAAAGCACGTTAGGGAAACTATATTAGATCAAGGAAAGAAAGCCAAGTATTTTGCTATTATCGTTGATACTATGCCTGATGCTACGTTCATTTTGCGCTAACTCCATTTCAATTCGAAAGCAACAAATTTTACAATTCCAGAACGGTTTTTGGCTTTCGTGAATTGTAACCAAAAACCTGGTCAGAAAATCGCTGATCTAATTTTCCACACTTGATTGAAGATTGTCGTGCACAAGGGTGCGATAACTTTCTTCGGAGTTGTACCAAAATGTTTTACTATTTTAAGCAGCACTCCACAATGATAGGACATCTTCAAAAAAATGTACTGATCTCTCTTCATAGCCTTTCAGCCAAAAGCCAAATTTGTCTGCGCAAGCATACGGCGATGTTACCGGCATTCTCAAGTACATCAACAAGTTCGAATGTATCTTGCTGTCCTACGGTTCGGGCGAGTGCAGCAAAAATGGTTGAATAATACAAGACGGACGTTTCTCAAAGCAAAGAATGCGAAATAATTCACTTGAAACACATTTACGAAGCAAATTTTGACAAAGTTCTGTCACCATTGGAATTGCTAAATGCCATCTACATATGTTCAAAATCTGTATACAATTTTCCCCAACATTTGTGTTGCTTTACGTATCTGTAGCTGGTGCAGAACGTTCCTTCAGCGTCCTTTCAAGAATAAAAAACTTTCATAGATCGTCTTCATCTCAAGAGCGAGTTTCAGGACTTGCGACTCTTTGTATTGAATCCGTTTTGGCAAGACAGGTAAATTTTGATATTATTATAAAAATTTTGCAGCGAAGAAAGCAAGTAAAGCCACTCTTTGATATCCGAACCTTCTATATTGAATAATTAAAATTTATAATCATCATTAAATTTATCAGAAATGTATTAAAATGTTACCAAATAACTAGAAAAGATTATTTGAAACAATATGTGGCTGTTAAAAGAGAATTTTATTTCTACGTTGCAATAAAATAGTATAAGTAGTCAATATTCCGTGTTAATTTTATTGTCAGCTTTTAGTCCAAAAATTTGTTTGATGTAATCCATCAATAATGATTCATTAATCAAATGTATTAGTGTATTTTTTATAGGGGGCCCGTAAATTGTTCAGTCCCGGGCCGGATTTTCTCTCTACGGCCCTGGTCCTAAGACCCAACAATTATATATGTAAACCAGACGTTGAGGTAGACTCATTGGCCAGAAAGAGGTGGCTGGTCTCACAATATATAAAGCGGCAGAGGTTTTACAGCAACGATCCATGAAAAAATACGGGCTTATAGATTAACCCAATGGTAAACAAAACTTTCATTGTCAGCACTTTATTTTAAACGGCTCCGGCTTACCCCGAAAACGTGAAACATGAAACACTCCTAGCCGTATTATCAAACCCGACAGACATTGCTCTGACTTTCTCTATCTATCCACCTGTTTTTTTCTGTTTAGAACTCCTCCTCTCTTTTTTGCTCTTCCCTCAGCATTTTCTATCTTACCTTAATCGGCTCATTAAATTTCCCTATCCATTACATTCTTCCGTAAACCTTCCCGTTTTTCCTCTTACACCATGCTCTTATTCTTTGTTTTCTATTTCCTTTTCTTTTATGTCCCCGATTCCAATGTATGTTTGCCTTTTTGTACTCAGCTGATCAGAGCTCGCAGAGTATATTAATTTTGTTCGCATAATGGTACCCCGTATCTGCATAAACTCATCGAGGTAGATAGAAATTCATTTAGCCATGTCCGTCCGTCCGTCTGTCCGTGAACACGATGACTTAAGTAAATTTTGAGGTATCATAATGAAATTTGGTATGTAAGTTTCTGGGCACTCATCTCAGATCGCTATTTAAAATGAACTAAATCTGACGGTAAGCACGCCCACTTTTTCGATATCGAAAATTTCGAAAACCCGAAAAAGTGTGATAAATCATTAACAAAGACGGATAAAGCGATGAAACTTGGTAGGTGGGTTGACCTATGACGCAGAATAGAAAATTAGTAAATTTTTTTACAGTGGGCGTGGCACCGCCCACTTTTAAAAGAAGGTAATTTAAAAGTTTTGCAAGCTGTAATTTGGCAGCTGATTATGTAATGTTCGGTTACACGCGAACTTAGCCTTCCTTATTTCTTATGTTTACGGCTTTTCCGGAAAAACTATGTGACAGTATGGAAACATTTAGCGGCACTTATATGGTGCAATACTCTTGGGACAAACAAAGCAACATATATTTAGAACCCTATAAAATTAGAATAATATAACTCGAAGTCGAAGCAGTATGTGGTCAAAACCCAAGCAAAAAATTTTTGTTCACATATTTCATAACCCGTTTAATTATTCCCCACGGCGCGTGAGGCAGTGTTTAGAGATGGGACGCCAGATAGAAAACGAGAATAAACTGTCAACATGTTGGCAAATGAAGTTTTAATGTCAAATTTGCCATTTTTATTCTCACTTTGTAGTCAAAATGGACGGCAAACACATTTGCATAAGCGGAAATGTAGTCATTGCACGGCGAATCCATGCCAGGTGGTGGCAAAGCGAATTCAATCAATTCGCCGTACAGAAGAATGTCAAGTTAAGAGAAAATTTAATTTATTTCGATTAACTGACATATTAAAGTACAAGGCGCTGTATGGAAAATAATCAAAAGAAAGCAATCTGCTGTTGGGATAACGACACCTGGTACTGAATTCGCCTAGAGTCATTGACAAACAATTAAGTTTGTTTGCGTTTTTTTTTTTTTTTTTTTTTGTTTGAATATTTTTTCATTTTATTCATTATCGAGCAGTAAGAGTGGGATAGGTATTTTGTATGCACTGAAAGAAAAAAGCTGGTTAAATCAACGAAATAACTGGGTAATTCAACCGATATTTCCGGTAATTTTTTTTCCATCGCAAATAGCTGTTGAATCAACTTTGCACAAATTTTTGATTCTGAATTAACCGTTTTAATCAACAAATGAAACTTCATCAAATGAAAAACAAATAATACACTTTTACAATTTTCAATTTCGCCATAAAAAGACAAATGAAAATTGTTTAAATTGTAATTATTTGGAGCTTTTCGGAGGATAAAATAAAGACAAAACACAAGGTTTCTCTTTTCCACCTACGCGTTTCGATGACATTTTTTCATCTTCGTCAGGGAGACTGAATATTTATCATAAAATATGATATAAAACAAAACAAACATTAACCCATTAGTTAGAATTACACAATTTACATCACTCTGTTGTTAACATAATACTTACATTCAATTTATAACATTGAAACTTTCAACATCTAACACATAAATAAACAAAACTTTACATTTAATTCACTGCCTCCATTCATGTTTCCTGCTTCGTCCATTGGCTGATAATGCCGTCATATAAGCGCAGTTTATATCGTTGAGGTCTTCTTTGAAATTCATTGCAGTATTGATATTTTGTTGTATTCGTAGAGCTTCCAGCGTCATTCGTGTTCGTTCTTTCCCTTCAACGTCTAATATTTTCGCGTTTTCGAAGTCCGCTGTTTGTCCTTTGTTGGTCAAATGTTCGCATAGTGCTGTTGTTGTTTTTCTATTTTTGGCGTCTAGTCTATGTTCGTTTATTCGTACACTTAAGCGCCAAATACACGACACGAACATTTCCGCGAACATTCCCGTTATGTCATGTTTCTGCGACCTTTTCTGTCGTGTATGGTGGTGTTTTCTAGTTCGCGCAAATGTTCGCCAAAAATCAAAATATTTTAATTTTTGGCGCACATTTGCGCGAACTGTTCGTGCGTGTATGGCGAAATAGCTCATAATCGTAGTAATTTCTGAACGGAACAGACGTGCGCGGAAAAGTAAAATGGACAATAAAAAATTTCTGAGTGAATTTATTGAAATGTATAAATCTTTGCCATCATTGTGGCAAGTAAAAAGCAAAGATTATTGTAATAGAATTAAAAAGAATAATGATTATGGCAAAATTTTTTGTAAAAGTTGGTCAAATGGTGCCTTGCTCATACGAACATTAAACCATTCTTTGCACCAAATTCTTTTTTTGCGATCTTCTCTCTTTTTTTACGCTTAATTGCCACAGCGAGCAATATTGCTGCAGCACAATTGTTGTCCGTATTCATCGCTGTCTGAAAGAGAACTAATGTTCGGCCAAAAGTTCGTATGGTGTATGGCCAAAGCTGCGAACAAGATTGCGGAATGTTCGCGGAAATGTTCGTGTCGTGTATTTGGCGCTTTAGCGATCGCTTCGTCGTTCCAATGTATATTTGATTGCAAGTTTCTCCTGCGCTCCCATTACATTTTATTTCGTATACCACATTATGTTGTTGTTCTTTGTCGATTTTGTCTTTTGTTTGTGTAAAGATTGTGTTCAAAGTTCGATTTGGTTTATGCGCAAATTTTATATTGTTGTTGCGTGTGATGCTATACAATGTTTTGTTGTCCGTTAATCCTGGTATGTAATTGACGCCTGCATATATTTGCTTTTCTTTTACATTCTTTTGTTCAGTGATGCTTTGCGCACAGTTGGTTTGACTAATTGTTGTTGTTATCCATGCGTCTATTAATGTATTAGGGGAGCCATTCTTATATAAAATATTTTTAATTTTTTTAAAATTTGTGGTCATGAACTCCTGTTCACATAAATTGTAGATTTTCTTTATAAAGCTTATGACCGTGTTCTTTTTTTGCAATCATGGGTTATTTGAATGGTAGTTTATTATTCTAGATGATGATACGGCTTTAGCATACCAATTAGTTTTTAGGGTTTGGTTCGATTTTATAACTTCGATATCTAGGAAGGGCAACTTGTTGTTTTTCTCTTTCTCTACTGTAAATTTTATTTTGGTATGTTGTTTATTTAGTGTTTTAAGTATTTCTTCCACGTCCTTAGTTTTAATTATAGCGAATATATCATCTACATATTTGTTTATGTATTTGATATATATGTCCTTTAATTTAAGCTTGTTTAAATATAACAGTGACTGTCACGAGACTCATAAGAAGAAAGTAGTGAACGCCGTGAGCGTAAGTTTCTCTTTAAAATTAGCTGATGCATTTCCATAGTATTGGCAGTTCTTCGCTGTTGAAATAACCAAGCAAATCATTTCTTTGATTGAGAATCTGTAACTTTTACAGAATATTGTTAACTTTAGACCAACAGTTTTTCTTTTAGTTGAAATGACTATATAAAATTGTACTCTTGACAAAAAAATCTCCGTTGAATTAATCTTTATGCAATAAATTTTACTGAATAACTGTTAGTACAAGAACAACAAACCTGATTTGCTGTCTTTACGGGCGTTATTTCTTTCGGTGTAGGTAATTGGTACAGTATGCCAACAAAATACCGTTCGCAAACTTAAGCAAGCGGGCTTACAATAATAAAAAAATACTTTCTGCCCATGACGCAGTTAAACCAGACAGGTGAAGTCATTAGCACAACAACAAAAATTTGACGGCCCTCATAATCCGGTCTTGATTTTTAAAGTTGTAAGGAGGGAACATTTTTGGTACCATTTTGCTACTTTTTTACTATCTTATAATTCAATGTGTGGAAAAAAGCCAAACACACATTGGAATCGGGGACATATAAGAAAAGAAAAGAGAAAACAAAGAATAAGAGCATGGTGTAAGAGGAAAAACGGGAAGGTTTACGGAAGAATGTAATGGATAGGGAAATTTAATGAGCCGATTAAGGTAAGCTAGAAAATGCAGAGGGAAGAGGAAATAAGAGAGTGCTAGACAGAAAAAAGGCAGGTAGATAGATAGAGAAAGTCCGAACAATGTCTGTTGGTTTTGATCATACGGCTGGGAGTGTTTAATGTTTGCCTAAACGTTTTCGGAGTAAGCTGGAGGCGTTTAAAATAAAGTTCTGATAAGCCAAAGTGTTGTTTGCCACTGGGTTAATCTATAAGCCCACATTTGTTCAAGGATCGTTGCTGTAAAACCTCTGCCCTTTATATATTGTGACACCAGCCACCTCTTTCTGCCCAATGAGTCTACCTCAACGTTTGGTTTACATATATAAATGTTGGGTCTCGGGACCATACACTGTCAAGATCGTTCTTATTACAAGCCACCCAGGTACTCATCGTCAACTTCATGATATTATTCCAGATCGTCAAACATCTCATTGATGGCAGCAGTAACTGCCTATATTACTTGGTTCTGGACAATGTCGTGCTCTGAAGATCCAGTCATTCAGGTTCGTTGACTACAACTTGTCCATTGCCTGTCAGGAAAAGAAAATAAACCCTCTCACAAAAGGAACTAGAGACCGAAGGCGTTATGCTGCATATAGTCAAGAAGCAACACTTAAATTTATGTGTCAAATGCGAATTCATTTTGTAATATTGAGTTCACCTTTCTGGTTTATTACGTAATGATGAAATGCTAATATTATGTCATTCATCAGGCGCGTAACTTTAGACTTCAAGTAAGCTTAAGCTATCCAAAAGTATAAAGGTCTTTATATAATTGAGTGCGATAAGGACTTCTATGCAACTCCTTATTTTCCCATTCAGTTTGACTTATATTTGACCAGATATTTCCGTTTAACCTTATGACCATAAATTATTTTTGTTATGTCTTCCTGGATTTAGAGACGACCAACTGAAAGTGAAGTTCTCTCTTTACAAATACTGAGCTGTATGAGCGTCTTGCTATCTTAAGGCGTTTTATTTTCAGGTAAAAATGTTACCATCTAACTTTTGAACTGGGTCAACCAGAGTTTTGCGCAATGGCTGAGGTTGTAGTTAAAGATACCCCGTTTCCTATTCAGTGGGAATTATTTTGTGAAGCTAACGAGAGAGAGCCGAGAAGAGGACAACATTATTTTCAGACAAGAAAACTTAAGAAATATTTGGAACGGCTAATCTCAAGAATTACCAAACCGATTTTTATGAATTTTTTTAAAATGAAAGTATTGGCGCAAATAAACACCCTGCGCTTTTTATTTTTTCCATTTTCACAAACTAATGCCCTTTTAGGGATAAAATTGATGAAAACCTCCGAATAATGCTAGCATAAAACTTTTCGATATCAAAATCCCAACTACAGCCGGCCAACACAAACAACTTTGTATTTGTGAAGAGACACATATACTCACAGCCAAAGAGAGTGCGTCATTTCGCTCTTGGCAAATGGACGAGTTTTTTGCTCGCAACGAGCTGATGTGTGTACAATGTACATTGTACATACATACATATGGAAGCTAGCGCGCGCAAATCAAGAAACGTATTGTAACGAATTTACTGCAAATCCTCTTATTTGCCCTTTTGCTAAGTTCGAATCACTAAACTATTGAATAAATAACTCCAATATTGAATAATGGAAAAATGGCCTTTATTAAAGTGTTGCCCGACAAATTGCGTGCTTAATCAAAAACTGATCATAGCGCCTCTACCGCTGGTGCTTTTATACTCTGTGATTTCCTCGTGGCATCTTCTAGGCGCTTCGAGAATTTACTTAGTTACCGCCATATAATTATAACTACAGATGCACGCATATAGCTTCTCATATGCGTGTATTTGTGAGCGACACTTCAACAATTACAATTGCATACTTTTGGGAGCATCTCAGATAAGATATCTGCATGTGTTTGTGCATCCCTTCTCTGCTGCGTGTACGTACGTATGTGTAGATACAAGTGACTGTGTGCTTTATTGTTGTTGGGACTTCATTTACTTAGCATTAGACTAGGGATGTGAGTATCACTTAGTGTCACTCATATTCGTCACAGTATGTATGCATTTTTCAAACGTCATTGCATTTATGATCGTATGCTGCAAAACATTGCCTAAAAAAAATCCATGGCATATTATTGGATGTTTATTACCACCGCCCAACATGGTTCCAAAATGTTTACGAATATATTTTTCTTCCCAAGAGGAGCAGCTTACGTTGTGCCAAAATGAGCCCCAACTCTTCAAAGAGATATTTTGCAATTATTTCAAGAAGTTCTGCTTGAAAATAATGTGCATGTTCGAAGTTTTATGACTTCTATGGAGCGTATGCCATCTAATTCGAATAACTATGAGGTTGTAATCCATGCCGACAAACGCCCTGTTAATGAACACCGTGGTCGATATAATGCCCCGACTACAGACGAGGTCGATATATGACGAAAATGCTGGTCCCCGCCATATTGTGCTCCAGTCCCTCGATAACGCTATTCATCGTATGTCAGAAATTCATCCTTCATATGACCCCTTGCAATACCCTATCATATTTTTATATGGTGAGGACGGTTACAGCAAAATTTACCGCAAACTTCTCCAAGCAGTGGAGCACCTAACCAACAAAAAATAGTTGCATGTATGCAATTTTATACATATAAAATTATGATTAGAGAAAATAGCTTTAATGTGCTTCATAGATATGGACATCTCTTTAGCCGAGACTGTGTGGACATGGCTGCTAAACTGCTGACCAAAAGTTCAATTTTGTAAGAGAACACCAAAAGACGTTTCATACAAATAGTAACCCGTATATACATCTAAGGGATGCTGTTAACGAGGATTGCAATCCTGAAAATATTGGTCCGTTAGTAATTTTGCCGTCTTCATTTACTGGATCTCCTCGATATTTGCATGAACGTAAGCAAGACGCTCTCTTATATGTCCGTCATTATGGAAGGCCTGACTTATTTATAACATTCGCATGCAATCCAGAGTGGACTGAAATCTAAAACGAATTGTTTCCTAATCAACGACCAACTGAGCGCCATGACATTGTGTCAAGAGTATTCCATATCAAATTACACCAACTCATGAGTTTAATTACAAAACAAGATATTTTTGGAAAAGTTAGATGCCATATGTTTACTCTTGAATGGCAAAAGCCAGGTTTACCTCAGGCGCATATTATAGATAAAATTCTTCCCGATGACATGGGTCGCATTATATCAGCGGAAATTCCAAATAAAGACGATATAATTACTAAAAATATTGTAACGAATGTTAGTAGCACTGAGCAATGCTATCGTCTCTAAGCCGATGCTAACCAGCGACGTGAATGCACATCAATAATTCAATCATTATGTATCTACATAAACGAATAAATAATTGCGTCTACACATATGTACGTATACGAACATCGGAGCGGCAATGCACAAATACATGCATATATCTTATCTGAGTTGTCACAAGAGAGAGCAATAATTTGTGCACGTAGTTGTGGCTGGCGATTTTGTAGCCGAAACTAACTAGTAACTTCTGGAAATAGACGAGCCTAGATGTATGCAGCGTAAACTATAAAAGTGGCGCAGGCGAGTAAGAAGTAATTCAGTTTGGTTTGAGTTGTCAAGCAGTTTGATTAAGACGATATCTAGCGAGCAATAGCAGTGTTATTTTGAATAGTAGAGTTTCATTGAGCTATCAATCAGTGTGGTTATTAAGCAAGCTATTCGTTGCACAGTTTGTTATTGTGAAGTACTTTAATAAAGGCCATTTTGCATTATTACAAATTGGAGTTATTTATTCAACAGTTTAGTGATTCGAACTTAGCAGAGAATTGCAAATAAGAGGATTTGCAAGCAATTTCGTTACAATTGGTGTCAGAAGAGGAATTGTTGAATAAATTCCAGAGGACTACAAGGACATGGCAAAGTTCAGTGAATTGAAGATCCAGCAATTGAAGAAGGAGTTGGAGAGCCGTGGATTGAATACAACCGGCAATAAGATCGAACTTCAAGCACGGCTACGAGAGGTGATGGAGTTGGAAGGAATTGATGTGGACGAGTATGTCTTTTATCCCGATGTGGAAGAGCCAGCGACTAAATTGGAAGAGAAGATAGAGACTCCGAATGTAGACACTAACGCGATACTAGCAGTGCTGAAGCAAATGTCATCGCAAATGTCATCTCAACTTGAAGAGCAGAAGACATATATGGCATTCCAGCTGGAATCACATGAGACACGTATTTCAGAAATGTCGACACAGATTACATCAAAGATGGAAACACAACTGAAAGAGCAAGAGGCGCGTATATCATCAAAACTCGAAGCGCGTATAGACGAGAAAATAACGCAGTTTGAAGAAAAATTTGAGGCAGAGGTGGATGCTTTGAGAGGTCGTATACAGGAATTGCAACTTAATCGTCCAGCAGTTTCAACGAGTAATCCAAAGGTAAAAACACCATCCTTTGACGGTTCTGTTCCTTTCCAGGTGTTTAAGATTCAGTTTGAGAAGACCGCAGCAGTGAACAACTGGAGTGCGGAAGATAAAGTTGCTGCACTATTCGTGGCATTGAAAGGATCTGCTGCTGAAATCCTACAGACTATTCCCGAGGGAGAGCGGAACAACTACGAAACATTGATGAACGCTCTAGAGAGGCGATACGGAAGCGAACACAGGAAGCAGATACACCAAATAGAGTTGCAAAACCGCTACCAAAAAGCTAATGAGACTTTGCAGGAGTTTGCGTCAGATGTCGAAAGGCTTGCACATTTGGCGAATGCCGACGCACCCGTGGAATACACCGAAAGAGTAAAAATTCAGAGCTTTATAAATGGCATACGGGACGTCGAAACGAAGCGAGCCACATACGCAAACCCAAAGCCAACATTTGCAGAGACGGTATCACATGCATTGACTCAGGAAACCGCCTCACTATTGAGTAAACCAGCATACAAAGCTCATCGTGTGGAAGTAGAAAGGCCAGAGTGGGTAGACACAATTTTGGAAGCACTGAAGGGATCTCAACAGAAGAATGCCAGAGTTATTAAATGTTTTAAGTGCGGCAACCCAGGTCACATTGCACGTCATTGCGATCTTGGTCCTAATAGTTCCAACAATGTGGGTGGCCGTAAACGCAAAGCTGGCGGAAATGAGCAAGAGCGTGTCGAATGTAAAGAACGAAAACTTGCCCCGGCTATTGAATGTCCCGTGATATCTGTGTCGCAAATGGGAAGGAAATCAAGCAGTCTTACCGTCAGAGGGAATGTGGATGGTAAAGAACGTGTAATGACTGTAGATACGGGCGCATCTCATTCCTTGATCCGATCTGACTTGGTCAACAGGAGAGTAAAACCGTTACCTGGAGCAAAGTTGCGTACGGTCACTGGCGAGTATAACCAAGTTCAGGGAGAAGTGATATGTGAAGTATTGATTGGGAAGGTCATGGCTCTACACAAATTTGTTGTGGCGGAGGTTGTTGATGAAGTTATATTGGGAGTGGATTTCTTGGTTGACCATGACATCAAGATCGATATGCAGAGAAGGGTGATACGTTATGAGAACCAAGATGTGCCACTTAACTTTAGTTTGGAAAAGGGTTCAGCAGTAATCGGGTACTGGTGGAGAAGACTCGACGAAGGCCACGAAATTCAAAGGTAAAGGTTGATGGAACAAATGGGCCAAACAAATCAAAGCCGAAGGTTCCTGTGAGCGAAACACTGGCATTGAAAAGCCCTAACGGACGTACTAAAACGAAGAAAGAATGCAAGGGTGGTTTCAAGCCAAGGCACACTACTGTTGTGAAGCGTCGGAACGATACTGATTATGCAAAGCAAATCCGTCCAGCGCAAGCTCTGCGAAGTAGTTCTTCATTGGCCGAGCAACAGAGTGCGAGGGAACGATCCAGAATAATGAGTAGTAAGATGAAACACAGGTACGACAAGGAAAATAACTCGCAAGGTTTCCGGGAGGGAAATTTGGTACTGTTATACAACCCTCACCGGCGGAAAGGTGTTCCATCCAAATTTCGGTGCAGTTGGGAAGGCCCGTACAAGGTTGTGAAGAAGATAAGTGATATCATCTACCGCATACAAGCAATTGGGAAATCACGAAATAGAAGAGTGGTACATTTGGCGATGCTAGCAGCGTTTAGAGTGAGAGATTTGTCTGAACGGGACGATCAGACTTAGGTGGAGTGCAGTGTAACGAATGTTAGTAGCACTGAGCAATGCTATCGTCTCTAAGCCGATGCTAACCAGCGACGTGAATGCACATCAATAATTCAATCATTATGTATCTACATAAACGAATAAATAATTGCGTCTACACATATGTACGTATACGAACATTGGAGCGGCAATGCACAAATACATGCATATATCTTATCTGAGTTGTCACAAGAGAGAGCAATAATTTGTGCACGTAGTTGTGGCTGGCGATTTTGTAGCCGAAACTAACTAGTAACTTCTGGAAATAGAAGAGCCTAGATGTATGCAGCGTAAACTATAAAAGTGGCGCAGGCGAGTAAGAAGTAATTCAGTTTGATTTGAGTTGTCAAGCAGTTTGATTAAGACGATATCTAGCGAGCAATAGCAGTGTTATTTTGAATAGTAGAGTTTCATTGAGCTATCAATCAGTGTGGTTATTAAGCAAGCTATTCGTTGCACAGTTTGTTATTGTGAAGTACTTTAATAAAGGCCATTTTGCATTATTACAAATTGGAGTTATTTATTCAACAGTTTAGTGATTCGAACTTAGCAGAGAATTGCAAATAAGAGGATTTGCAAGCAATTTCGTTACAATATGATCCACGGCCCATGTGGTGTTAATAATTTATCACCGCCATGCATGTTGAATGGACGATGCTCAAAACGATACCCACGCGAGCTCCAGCACATACGCAGACCGGGAAGATGGATATCCAAAATATAGACGAAGGTCTGCAGCGGACGGTGGCTATACCCATATTGCCCCGTTCATTCCAGATGTTTCTCCGCTCACATAAATGTAGAGTACTGTCATTCAGTGCAAGCAATAAAATATATTTGTAAGTATGTCAACAAAGTTAGCGACGCAGCGACATTTTCCGTTCAAGATAATAAGGACGAAGTGTAAAATTTTTTGAATGGCAGATATTTAAGCACATCAGAATGTATTTGGAAATTACTGGGATTTTCGCTCCATGAGCAATTTCCAACGGTTGTATGTCTATCTGTTCACGTAGAAAATGGACAAAGGGTTTATGGTACTGCAGGAACTACAACAAACCACTTTGAAAACATATTTTCCCTTTGTTCAGTTGACGATTTTGCAAAGACTTTGCTTTACTCCCAAGTAACCCCCTATTACACTTAAAAAAATAAAAAAAATAAATGTAAGGCGCGATAACCTCCGAAGAGATCTAAGGCCGAGCTTCTCTTCCAATTTGCGTCGTGCTCCTCTTGATTTTCCCTACAAATTGGACGGACGGGACCTACGTGCTTTATGCCGACTCCGAACGGCATCTGCAAGGCAGATGAGATTTTCACTGAGAGCTTTTCATGGCAGAAATACACCCGGAGTGCTTGCCAAACACTGCCGAGGGCCGACTCCGCTTACGAAAATTTTCTTCTAATTGAAAAACCTTATTTCTAAAATTTTGATGTTGCTTTGCCCGGGGTGTGAACCCCACGCGGTGGCCGCCTATTACACTTGGACTAATACAATTACAATTAACAAGTCGCAAGGACAAACATTTAGTTATGTTGGCGTAGACCTGCGTAGTGAAGTGTTTTCTTACGGTCAACTGTATGCCGCTATTTCAAGAACTGCTTCCCCACAGAACCAAAGTTTTCCCATTCCTGGAAATGATAATAAAACAAAGAACGTTATATTCCCGGAAGTTTTTAATTAATGAAAATAAATGTACCTTATTTTTATGTATTAATTTTTTACGTTCTACAATCCATTTTCGACTGCTGAGTGGAATAACACCCTATTCAAAATTCTTTTCAAAAACGTTCTACCTGAGAATTTGACTCAAAAATGTCCTACCGCAAAATCTGATTGAAGAACGCCCTATTTCAAAGTCATCTCGGTATAAATTCAATACATTTTGAGCAGTCGATTTAATTACATAAGTACCTAATGTTATTTGAATTATCTTTTTGCGTTTTGTTTTCTTTCAAAGTTGTTCATTAATAAATCGTTTATAACGCTAACGAATTTAAAAATGTTTGCATTTCATACAACAGAGGGTATTATACTATTAACTTCGTAGCAAAAAAAATACATGACATATGTATGTATGTATGTTAGGCCGGGTCGATTTGTGGGGAGGCAAAAAACACGCCCATTGCTCTGTGAAAATCATATTCTAGGGATCAAAATAAGAAACTTTGCCGAAGGAACCATACCTCTAAAACGAATTCTGATGTCCCCCCTTTGGGTCGTTGGGGCAAATTTTGAAAAATCCCACTTTGAAATGCCTATGTTTTTTTTCTTTTTGGAGTTTATTTTCTCTTTAGAAATTTATTTAGTCAGAACATATGTAAATGAAAAAATGAATTTAACTTAGTAATAGAAAAGAAATTAAAAAAAATTATTAGAAATTAGCGTTTCTACAACCCCCTTTTAAAACCAAGGCATCACTGTGATGCATTTGCATGTCGTGAACATAGTTGTGTGGGTTTTTTATTCAACCGTTTTAAAAAATGAAGGTATCACTGTGACACAATTGCAGATCGTAAAATTGCTTGTGTTGTTTTTTTTAAGTCACCACAAGACACAGCAGGTAGAATTGAAATTGCCCCTACCCAAAAGTTCGACCCAAAGGGGGGGGGGGGGGGGGAGGCATCAGAATTCGTTTTAGAGGTATGGTTCCTTCGGCAAAGTTTCTTATTTTTATCCCTAGAGTACGATTTTCACAGAGCAATGAGCGATTTTTAAATAAACCCGCCCTAATGTATGCGTATCTCTTCCTTCAAACTATACCCAAATAGCAAAAAATCAATAGATTTACTTTTTGCGGCATAACGAAGTAAGCCGGTTACTTGCTAGTAAATGGATAAAAATGATCAGGCTGTCGACAACAAATAAAAGAATGAGGCGACCAACATATAAGAAATTTCTACATATTTTTATTTTCCAACCAATTATTTATCTAATTTTATATTTATTTTACTTAAAATCATTGCAGGTTTTATGGCTGGGATATTGTGGTTAATCTTTCTAGCTTTTGATTATCTTTGTGGTTTTATTATGGACCTTAAAATGCACGTGTGAATAGTCTGACAAAGCATTCAGGATTATCTTGCATCTATGAAGAAGAGGAAGCATATAAACGTATTTGAACAGCTTTTTCTAAGCCAATAGGAGGACTCATGTAACCTTATAAATGCCTTATAAAGTGTGTAAACGTATAAATTTATCTAGTGCGTAAACGAGCTGTCAAATTTTGTATGAAAAATCATTTACACAATTTGTATAAATTTACGCGCAATTTCATTGTGTAAACGCGGTAAACTCAAAGGAATGCAACCTTGCAGACTTTACAGCAGGCATTTTCATCAGAAATCTCCAACATCAGCAAGTCATTTACAAGTATCTTAATATATAAAAAGCACGTGTCACACAATTGAGGCCAATGAACTCCTAAACTACTGAACCGATATTGAATTTGTTTTGCACCCCATGTGTAGTTAGATTTAACTTGAAATATAGGATAGGTGACTGGGTGACTAGGGTCTCGAGATATAGGCCAAAACCTGGACCCGGGTACCCCTAGAGTGTGTTTATAGAATATGGATATCAAATGAAGAGAACAGAGAAAAGAGAGAAGGAGATTGAGAAAGAGGTAGAATGAGACGAAGATGGAGATAAATGAAGCGAAAAAGACGGAGAAAGGAGTGAATAAAAGGATTAGGAAAAAGTGAAGAGGGGGAGAGCAGAGTCAGACGGAAAAAGCTTATTAAAATGTATGCAGATTGGCCAAATTTAGGGCAGGACAACGTCTGCCAGGTCTTCTAGTATCTTAGTAAAGACGTTTTAGTTTTGATTTTTCACTTAATCTTGGCATTTTTTAATTTGTATAACAATAAAAATTTTTGTTTGCCAATAATACAGCTGATAAACAATTAAGTTTATCAAAAATATTACTAGGTGCATTCATATAACAGCGTGTGTAAATGGATATACTTTTACACCTTATAAGTTTATATGCTTTCATGAGTCCCCCTAATGAACGAAACGTCTTGCACTGTTCAAATATTAACGGAATTATTATAAAAGTTAAAAAAGTGCGATTTTGGTAAATCTTTTGTCTACAATTTTATAAAAATTTTTGTATAAAAGGCCAGTTGATTTTCAAATGTCATACACTTGTCTTCAAGCAGTTCTTTATCTAAGAAACAATGAATTCATCAATCTTCGTATTCGCTCTCGTTTTGGCTTTCGCTTGCTTTGCATTCGTGTATGCAGCCGGTGTTGGTTCAAGTGTCAGCTCTCAGGTAGGAACCACAGTCTGTGATCTGGTTAAAAAACTTCTTAGTAACGGCGTTGCTGATGGTAGTGTTAATGCAAACGTCCTATCTCAGCTAGGAGTCGTCTTCTGTGGTGATTCACAAGGCGCTTCACAAGCTTGTTGTAGCAGTGGTGGTGTTGGTTCAAACGTCGGGTTTAATTTGGGAGGCTCATTGCCCGGTGCTATTCAGGGCCTCTTGGGTTAGAATGGAAATAATTGGATGACACCACGTAGCTGTTGTTGGAGCAATCTGATGGCCTCATAATAATCCTATATAACATTTAACTACTTTATTTGAAAATAAAATTAATTTTAAAATTTGCTCCTTTTCACTTTAAAATTCTGTGTTTATTTCCTCCTGTAGAAATTTCGTAAGATCAAATATGATGCGTATCTACCGCGTGGTAAGTAACCGTAGTTGCGCACCCATACTCAGTCTCGACTCTGCGTTTGTGTTGCATGAGCAACGTAAGCAACCAACGCCCAAAATGTGGTTTTGGAAACGGTGTGGACATTGGGTTACGATTAAAAAAAACGGCTTGGTTGATCATCTACAACTCTTGCTTCCTTTTTATGCAGTCCCATCTTATTGGTACGCTTACTTTGACGATCGCTCATTCGTTCTTTCTTTACCATTTATCCCATTAACTTACCATTTAGCCCATTAAAAACTAATAAACAATACTAAAGTTGACGCGGCTGCAATTTTCTTCCAGCCGTGCGATTTTGTTGTTTAACGGCAATAACTGTCAACGAAGTCGTGGACAGTTTTTTTGTTATGAGCAGACCTTTGTCGGATTGCAGGCACTACGCTCCGTTACTAGTACCTACCTTGTGATGCTGTACAGGCTACAACAGCAACGATATTTTTTTAACCTCAGAACTTTCGGGTCTATTGACTTTAGTTACGTCTTCCGACAGGAATGCCTACCGTAGCCTATTTTAAAGCTGTTAACCAACTGGCATTACTGTATGCTAGCGACCCAACCCCTTCATTAGTGCACACGTGTATTGTAGTTTCCTCTTTTTCACGGGATCAGGCACTGTATCTCTTTATGGTATACACTAAACGAGTACCCAATGAGTGGTGATAGCATCTCATACACCATCAGCATAGAGGCTTTCATCACCCTCTGCTATACATTGAGCTTCATCGGTTTGAGACATTATTACAAGCATACGCAATGTCCAGAAATTCAGCCCAGGCTTTCTCTTCACCCCATACACTGCGGTGTCTACCGACTTACCTTTGGTGTGCGTATTTTTCATCCGTATTCGATTTTATAGACACATCTCAGGGTTTTGAGAAATCTCCCAATAGGCTGAGGCTGATAAAGTTCGCCTAGGCTCGAAGTATAGCTATTTGCTATTTGCACCATCAGGTTCCAGTTTAAAAAGATATACCAAACTACGTGGCTTTCTCCTGATCGAAGAACACAAAACCAAATCAATATCCAACTTTGTGGCAACCAAGATACGTGCACGCCTCTGTGGAGCAAAGAAAGTTCGCGCAGTGACACAAGGAAAATTCGCCGTTGAACAGCTGCTCACCAAACAGACAGCTGATTATAACTCCACTAGGCTCTGCTCACCGAGAGCAATCTTCGATCTGACGATGTGATCGAGCAGTGGGAGCATATTTCTCCCTCATTAAATACCGTCGGTGCTGACATCATACATATTACCCCTATTACCGTTTACAACTCAACTCTGGTTGGGTTGAAATTTCGCAATTTGGTATTACAGATTACAATTCAACCTGTCAAAAAAAATTTCGGTTGAGTTGTCTAGTCTTACAACTTTTTGTGGCATTGCCGTTTACAACCTTGTGTTGATGTAGTTGTCAAAGAAGTCAAAATCTTACAACTGCTTACTAGCAGTTGTCTCATACAATTTTGCAGTTGTTTTGAAAAAATGTTACGTTTTAGAAGACGACTCACCACCTAATTTTTAACAAAAATTTTCGAAGTTGGTATCAAAATGTACATTGTACATACATACATATGGAAGCTAGCGCGCGCAAGTCAAGAAACGTATTGTAACGAATTTACTGCAAATCCTCTTATTTGCCCTTTTGCTAAGTTCGAATCACTAAACTGTTGAATAAATAACTCCAATATTGAATAATGGAAAAATGGCCTTTATTAAAGTATTTCACAATAATACTTATACTTTACAACTAGCTGGCTTAATAACCAAACTTACTGATAGCTTAAATGAAACTCTACTGTTGCTCGAGAAATTGCGTGCTTAATCAAAAACTGATCATAGCGCCTCTACCGCTGGTGCTTTTATACTCTGTGATTTCCTCGTGGCATCTTCTAGGCGCTTCGAGAATTTACTTAGTTACCGCCATATAATTATAACTACAGATGCACGCATATAGCTTCTCATATGCGTATATTTGTGAGCGACACTTCAACAATTACAATTGCATACTTTTGGGAGCATCTCAGATAAGATATCTGCATGTGTTTGTGCATCCCTTCTCTGCTGCGTGTACGTACGTATGTGTAGATACAAGTGACTGTGTGCTTTATTGTTGTTGGGACTTCATTTACTTAGCATTAGACTAGGGATGTGAGTATAACTTAGTGTCACTCATATTCGTCACAGTATGTATGAATTTTTCAAACGTCATTGCATTTATGATTGTATGCTGCAAAACATTGCCTAAAAAAATCCATGGCATATTATTGGAAGTTTATTACCACCGCCCAACATGGTTCCAAAATGTTTACGAATATATTTTACTTCCCAAGAGGAGCAGCTTACGTTGTGCCAAAATGAGCCCCAACTCTTCAAAGAGATATTTTGCAATTATTTCAAGAAGTTCTGCTTGAAAATAATGTGTATGTTCGAAGTTTTATGACTTCTATGGAGCGTATGACATCTAATTCGAATAACTATGGGGTTGTAATCCATGCCGACAAACGCCCTGTTAATGAACACCGTGGTCGATATAATACCCCGACTACAGACGAGGTCGATATATGACGAAAATGCTGGTCCCCGCCATATTGTGCTCCAGTTCCTCGATAACACTATTCATCGTATGTCAGAAATTCATCCTTCATATGACCCCTTGCAATACCCTATCATATTTTTATATGGTGAGGACGGTTACAGCAAAATTTACCGCAAACTTCTCCAAGCAGTGGGGCACCTAACCAACAAAAAATAGTTTCATGTATGCAATTTTATACATATAAAATTATGATTAGAGAAAATAGCTTTAATGTGCTTCATAGATATGGACATCTCTTTAGCCGAGACTGTGTGGACATGGCTGCTAAACTGATGACCAAAAAGTTCAATTTTGTAAGAGAACACCAAAAGGCGTTTCATACAAATAGTTACCCGTATATACATTTAAGGGATGCTGTTAACGAGGATTGCAATCCTGAAAATATTGGTCCGTTAGTAATTTTGCCGTCTTCATTTACTGGATCTCCTCGATATTTGCATGAACGTAAGCAAGACGCTCTCTTATATGTCCGTCATTATGGAAGGCCTGACTTATTTATAACATTCGCATGCAATCCAGAGTGGACTGAAATCTAAAACGAATTGTTTCCTAATCAACGACCAACTGAGCGCCATGACATTGTGTCAAGAGTATTCCATATCAAATTACACCAACTCATGTGTTTAATTACAAAACAAGATATTTTTGGAAAAGTTAGATGCCATATGTTTACTCTTGAATGGCAAAAGCGAGGTTTACCTCAGGCGCATATTATAGATAAAATTCTTCCCGATGACATGGGTCGCATTATATCAGCGGAAATTCCAAATAAAGACGATATAATTACTAAAAATATGATCCACGGCCCATGTGGTGTTAATAATTTATCACCGCCATGCATGTTGAATAGACGATGCTCAAAACGATACCCACGCGAGCTCCAGCACATACGCAGACCGGGAAGATGGATATCCAAAATATAGACGAAGGTCTGCAGCGGACGGTGGCTATACCCATATTGCCCCGTTCTTTCCAGATGTTTCTCCGCTCACATAAATGTAGAGTACTGTCATTCAGTGCAAGCAATAAAATATATTTGTAAGTATGTCAACAAAGTTAGCGACGCAGCGACATTTTCCGTCCAAGATAATAAGGACGAAGTGTAAAATTTTTTGAATGGCAGATATTTAAGCACATCAGAATGTATTTGGAAATTTCTGGGATTTTCGCTCCATGAGCAATTCCCAACGGTTGTACGTCTATCTGTTCACTTAGAAAATGGACAAAGGGTTTATGGTACTGCAGGAACTACAACAAACCACTTTGAAAACATATTTTCCCTTTATTCAGTTGACGATTTTGCAAAGACTTTGCTTTACTCCCAAGTAACCACCTATTACACTTAAAAAAATAAAAAAAATAAATGTAAGGCGCGATAACCTCCGAAGAGATCTAAGGCCGAGCTTCTCTTCCAATTTGCGTCGTGCTCCTCTTGATTTTCCCTACAAATTGGACGGACCTACGTGCTTTATGCCGACTCCGAACGGCATCTGCAAGGCAGATGAGATTTTCACTGAGAGCTTTTCATGGCAGAAATACACCCGGAGTGCTTGCCAAACACAGCCGAGGCCGACTCCGCTTACGAAAATTTTCTTCTAATTGAAAAACCTTATTTCTAAAATTTTGATGTTGCTTTGCCCGGGGTGTGAACCCAGGGCATACGGTGTGGTAAGCGGAGCACACTACCATCACACCACGGTGGCCGCCTATTACACTTGGACTAATACAATTACAATTAACAAGTCGCAAGGACAAACATTTAGTTATGTTGGCGTAGACCTGCGTAGTGAAGTGTTTTCTTACGGTCAACTGTATGCCGCTATTTCAAGAACTGCTTCCCCACAGAACCAAAGTTTTCCCATTCCTGGAAATGATAATAAAACAAAGAACGTTATATTCCCGGAAGTTTTTAATTAATGAAAATAAATGTACCTTATTTTTATGTATTAATTTTTTACGTTCTACAATCCATTTTCGACTGCTGAGTGGAATAACACCCTATTCAAAATTCTTTTCAAAAACGTTCTACCTGAGAATTTGACTCAAAAATGTCCTACCGCAAAATCTGATTGAAGAACGCCCTATTTCAAAGTCATCTCGGTATAAATTCAATACATTTTGAGCAGTCGATTTAATTACATAAGTACCTAATGTTATTTGAATTATCTTTTTGCGTTTTGTTTTCTTTCAAAGTTGTTCATTAATAAATCGTTTATAACGCTAACGAATTTAAAAATGTTTGCATTTCATACAACAGAGGGTATTATACTATTAACTTCGTAGCAAAAAAAATACATGACATATGTATGTATGTATGTTAGGCCGGGTCGATTTGTGGGGAGGCAAAAACTCGCCCATTGCTCTGTGAAAATCATATTCTAGGGATCAAAATAAGAAACTTTGCCGAAGGAACCATACCTCTAAAACGAATTCTGATGTCCCCCCTTTGGGTCGTAGGGGCAAATTTTGAAAAATCCCACTTTGAAATGCCTATGTTTTTTTTCTTTTTGGATTTTATTTTCTCTTTAGAAATTTATTTAGTCAGAACATATGTAAATGAAAAAATGAATTTAACTTAGTAATAGAAAAGAATTTAAAAAAAGTTATTAGAAATTAGCGTTTCTACAACCCCCTTTTAAAACCAAGGCATCACTGTGATGCATTTGCATGTCGTGAACATAGTTGTGTGGGTTTTTTATTCAACCGTTTTAAAAAATGAAGGTATCACTGTGACACAATTGCAGATCGTAAAATTGCTTGTGTTGTTTTTTTTTAAGTCACCACAAGACACAGCAGGTAGAATTGAAATTGCCCCTACCCAAAAGTTCGATCCAAAGGGGGGGGGCATCAGAATTCGTTTTAGAGGTATGGTTCCTTCGGCAAAGTTTCTTATTTTTATCCCTAGAGTACGATTTTCACAGAGCAATGAGCGATTTTTAAATAAACCCGCCCTAATGTATGCGTATCTCTTCCTTCAAACTATACCCAAATAGCAAAAAATCAATAGATTTACTTTTTGCGGCATAACGAAGTAAGCCGGTTACTTGCTAGTAAATGGATAAAAATGATCAGGCTGTCGACAACAAATAAAAGAATGAGGCGACCAACATATAAGAAATTTCTACATAGTTTTATTTTCCAACCAATTATTTATCTAATTTTATATTTATTTTACTTAAAATCATTGCAGGTTTTATGGCTGGGATATTGTGGTTAATCTTTCTAGCTTTTGATTATCTTTGTGGTTTTATTATGGACCTTAAAATGCACGTGTCAATAGTCTGACAAAGCATTCAGGATTATCTTGCATCTATGAAGAAGAGGAAGCATATAAACGTATTTGAACAGCTTTTTCTAAGCCAATAGGAGGACTCATGTAACCTTATAAATGCCTTATAAAGTGTGTAAACGTATAAATTTATCTAGTGCGTAAACGAGCTGTCAAATTTTGTATGAAAAATCATTTACACAATTTGTATAAATTTACGCGCAATTTCATTGTGTAAACGCGGTAAACTCAAAGGAATGCAACCTTGCAGACTTTACAGCAGGCATTTTCATCAGAAATCTCCAACATCAGCAAGTCATTTACAAGTATCTTAATATATAAAAAACACGTGTCACACAATTGAGGCCAATGAACTCCTAAACTACTGAACCGATATTGAATTTGTTTTGCACCCCATGTGTAGTTTGATTTAACTTGAAATATAGGATAGGTGACTGGGTGACTAGGGTCTCGAGATATAGGCCAAAACCTGGACCCGTGTACCCCTAGAGTGTGTTTATAGAATATGGATATCAAATGAAGAGAACAGAGAAAAGAGAGAAGGAGATTGAGAAAGAGGTAGAATGAGACGAAGATGGAGATAAATGAAGCGAAAAAGACGGAGAAAGGAGTGAATAAAAGGATTAGAAAAAAGTGAAGAGGGGGAGAGCAGAGTCAGACGGAAAAAGCTTATTAAAATGTATGCAGATTGGCCAAATTTAGGGCAGGACAACGTCCGCCAGGTCTTCTAATATCTTAGTAAAGACGTTTTAGTTTTGATTTTTCACTTAATCTTGGCATTTTTTAATTTGTATAACAATAAAAATTTTTGTTTGCCAATAATACAGCTGATAAACAATTAAGTTTATCAAAAATATTACTAGGTGCATTCATATAACAGCGTGTGTAAATGGATATAATTTTACACCTTATAAGTTTATATGCTTTCATGAGTCCCCCTAATGAACGAAACGTCTTGCACTGTTCAAATATTAACGGAATTATTATAAAAGTTAAAAAAGTGCGATTTTGGTAAATCTTTTGTCTACAATTTCATACAAATTTTTGTATAAAAGGCCAGATGATTTTCAAATGTCGTACACTTGTCTTCAAGCAGTTCTTTATCTAAGCAACAATGAATTCATCAATCTTTGCATTCGTTTGTGCAGCCGGTGTTGGTTCAAATGTCAGCTCGCAGTTGGGAACCACAGTCTGTGATCTGGTTAAAGCTCTTCTTAGTAACGGCGTTGCTGATGGTAGTGTTAATGCAAACGTCCTATCTGAGGTAGGAGACCTCCTCTGTGGTGATTCACAAGGCGCATCTCTTTTGGGAGGCAAACTGTCCGGTGCTGTTCAGGGCCTCTTGGGTTAGAATGGCAATAATTGGATGACGCCACGCAGCTGTTGTTGGAGCAATCTGATGGCCTCATAATAATCCTATATAACATTTAACTACTTTATTTGAAAATAAAATTAATTTTAAAATTTGCTCCTTTTCACTTTAAAATTCTGTGTTTATTTCCTCCTGTAGAAATTTCGTAAGATCAAATATGATGCGCATCTACCGCGTGGTAAGTAACCGTAGTTGCGCACCCATACTGAGTCTCGACTCTGCGTTTGTGTTGCATGAGCAACGTAAGCAACCAACGCCCAAAATGTGGTTTTGCAAACGGTGTGGACATTGGGTTACGATTAAAAAAAAAACGGCTTGGTTGATCATCTACAACTCTTGCTTCCTTTTTATGCAGTCCCATCTTATTGGTACGCTTACTTTGACGATTGCTCATTCGTTCTTTCTTTACCATTTATCCCATTAACTTACCATTTAGCCCATTAAAAACTAATAAACAATACTAAAGTTGACGCGGCTGCAATTTTCTTCCAGCCGTGCGATTTTGTTGTTTAACGGCAATAACTGTCAACGAAGTCGTGGACAGTTTTTTTGTTATGAGCAGACCTTTGTCGGATTGCAGGCACTACGCTCCGTTACTAGTACCTTGTGATGCTGTACAGGCTACAACAGCAACGATATTTTTTTAACCTCAGAACTTTCGGGTCTATTGACTTTAGTTACGTCTTCCGACAGGAATGCCTACCGTAGCCTATTTTAAAGCTGTTAACCAACTGGCGTTACTGTATGCTAGCGACCCAACCCCTTCATTAGTTCATACGTGTATTGTAGTTTCCTCTTTTTCACGGGATCAGGCACTGTATCCCTTTATGATATACACTAAACGAGTACCCAATGAGTGGTGATAGCATCTCATACACCATCAGCATAGAGGCTTTCATCACCCTCTGCTATACATTGAGCTTCATCGGTTTGAGACATTATTACAAGCATACGCAATGTCCAGAAATTCAGCCCAGGTTTCTCTTCACCCCATACACTGCGGTGTCTACCGACTTACCTTTGGTGTGCGTATTTTTCATCCGTATTCGATTTTATAGACACATCTCAGGGTTTTGAGAAATCTCCCAATAGGCTGAGGCTGATAAAGTTCGCCTAGGCTCGAAGTATAGCTATTTGCTATTTGCACCATCAGGTTCCAGTTTAAAAAGATATACCAAACTACGTGGCTTTCTCCTGATCGAAGAACACAAAACCAAATCAATATCCAACTTTGTGGCAACCAAGATACGTGCACGCCTCTGTGGAGCAAAGAAAGTTCGCGCAGTGACACAAGGAAAATTCGCCGTTGAACAGCTGCTCACCAAACAGACAGCTGATTATAACTCCACTAGGCTCTGCTCACCGAGAGCAATCTTCGATCTGACGATGTGATCGAGCAGTGGGAGCATATTTCTCCCTCATTAAATACCGTCGGTGCTGACATCATACATATTACCCCTATTACCGTTTACAACTCAAATCTGGTTGGGCTGAAATTTCGCAATTTGGTATTACAGATTACAACTCAACCTGTCAAAAAAAAATTCGGTTGAGTTGTCTGGTCTTACAACTTTTTGTGGCATTGCCGTTTACAACCTTGTGTTGGTGTAGTTGTCAAAGAAGTCAAAATCTTACAACTGCTTACTAGCAGTTGTCTCATACAATTTTGCAGTTGTTTTGAAAAAATGTTACGTTTTAGAAGACGATTCACCACCTAATTTTTAACAAAAATTTTCGAAGTTGGTATCAAAAGACACGTTTCGACCTCCGATTAAAGAATCCGAAAACAAAAATTGTAATTCTTTACGACAGCATGACACTGCTAATACGCGTCCAAAAATATCGAGAGAGGTGTCAATTATTAATCTCGAGAACAATAATCCGAAGGCGGAAAAGAAACATTTTATCTCTGTCCGGAGATATTTTCAGTTGAAGTTGGCCTCATATTTCGGACCCTCTCGGGCCATTTTGTGGGTCTTTGTAAATATCTTTCGAAAGAAATAAAATTTTTAATTTCCGCTTTCGAATCCTAAAAACGTAGATGGAAACCCGTCTTTTGATACCACCTTTGATAAGAGTTATATGGTGCACGGGCTTATAAAACGTTACCAAAAAAAAAAAACAAAAAATTTAAAGCCCGTAGGTGAAATAGGTGAAATTATGCGAGTCCCATTGATACTAATCACTACTCCTGGGAATCCTATTTGAGTAAAATACAGTTTTTACTGTTTGGGTTTTAATCTACTTCGCACAAATACACTCCTCAATAATATTTAAAACCAGTCCAACACCAAAATCATTTCCACAGCATATTTGATAGCTGCCGTCAGCAAGGAATGGGAGTGTGGCGCATAATTTTAAAATACGAACGCGTATGCGGAAATGGTCCTTAATTTTGTTTAGTACTGAGTAAAATGCTTCCTTTCAAATCTGCAAAATAACTTCATATGAAGCTCATTATTTGTCACTTAAACATTTTCTTACTTGGTGCTTGGTAGTTCCAAGGGATTGGAATAATCACGCGAATGTTTTCCGTATTCGCGACATGTCAATCACCAACATTTTCGCCATTATAAAATAGATTTCATATAATATTAATAAAAAAATCACATTTGAAAATGCTTAAATTTTTGCCACAAATTGATCAGCTGTTCATTTATCTGTCAAATCATCACTTTCTTAGCTTGGCAGCACCAACTCAACTTCAACTGAACTAAGTTGTAATTCGTAATACCAAACAGGAGTTGAGTTGTCTGAAAGTTGAGTTGTTTTAATTACAACCCAACTAAGTTGAGTTGTATACCGTAATAGGCCCTTATATTTCTCACGAGCCTGCAAAAACTACTGTTATAATGAGATATGCTACTGCATATAGCAGGGATGATAAATGGATTTTTTCATTTTGTACTAAACGAGAAAAAAAATGTACCAAATCATCCAAAAATATACCAAAAATCTTCGGATGCGAATTTGAACAAAACTAAAGTTATATTCTACTTCCTTATCCAAAAACTGTTTTTAGTCAGGAAACTTTCTAACACAAATTAAAGATAGTATAACAGGGAAATATGATTTATGAAGAAATACTTTTTCAGCGAAAATAATAAAAGAAGTTTATCGATTGAAGCGTATAAATGGTATAAATATGTACATATATAAAAAAAATCTTTATTGAGTACCAGTAAGGAACATGTAATTAATATTTAAAAAAAATAACAGCTGCACTCAATGCAAAAACATTTCAAAAAACCATTTTAGGTACAAAAGATTTAGATTCAGGTATAAAGTTGACAAATTGTCGCCTACATCTATACTAATAACTCGTGTTTCAATGACTACATTAACAGTTCTTCTTTCAGTTCTTTATATACCTCAGTTGACAAAAAACTTTTTTTGGTATCTATATTATGACAACGGCCGCCGTGGTGTCATGCTAGCGCGCTTCGCCTACCACACCGAAGATCCTGGGTTCACGCCACGGAAAAAGCAACACCAAATACTTTAGAAACAAGTTTTTTCAATTAGAAGAAAAATTTTCTAAGCGGAGTCGCCCCTGGGTAGTGTTTGGCAAGTACTCCGAGTATATTTCTGCCATGAAAAGCTCTCAGTGAAAACTCATCTGCCTTGCAGATGCCGTTCGGAGTCGGCATTAAACAAGTAGGTCTCATCCCGCCAATTTGTAGGAAAACAAGTAAGAACGGGACTGTCTTCGGCTGTGCCGAAGACTTCATACCTTTCATGAATGGGGCTGAACAATAATCTTATCCCGTTCGTAATCTCCGAATAATCGGATGTATAAGATAAGAAATATATAGTGAACAGATCTGCATACCTTAACGATTTTTAAGATAAATATAAAATAAAAAACAGGTAGGCACTTTGTGTGAGGATGCAAAGTTTCTGGTTTTTTGTGGTCTGCGTGTAAAAACTATGACTGCGAATCACGTATTTCAACAATATATGACGTAAACGTAACTATTTGATGAAATTTGATGAATTTTGAAGCTTCTAGCCGTAAAAAGGGGGCAAAAATTGAATTTATATGGGGTATATAATATATATACCATACGCGTATATAATATATATATGCTATACACGTAAGCATTTGGTGAAATTTGAAGCTTCTAGCTGTTAAAATGGGGAAGAAATTGCGTAAAGTTTCTTATCTGAACAATCGGTTGTATGGGATATATACTATATATACCACCGGTATCTATGATTTTCTCAGACAACAATATATGCTATACACGTAAGCATTTAGTGAAATTTGAACATATCTAAACAATTTTTAAGATAAATATAAAATAAAAAATAGGTAGGTAATCTGTGTGAGGATGCAAAGCTTCACGTTTTTTGTGGTCTGCATGTAAAAACTATGACTACGAATCACGTATTTCAAAAATATATGACGTAAACGTAACTATTTGATGAAATTTGATGAATTTTGAAGCTTCTAGCCGTAAAAGAGGGGCAAAAATGACAGTTTATATGAAGTATATAATATATATACCACCGATCTCTATGATTTTTTCAGACAACAATATATGCTATATACGTAAGCATATGGTGAAATTTGAAGCGTCTAGCTGTTAAAATGGGGTAGAAATTGCGAAAAGTTTCTTATCTGAACAATCGGTTGTATGAGATATATACTCTATATACAACCGATCTCTACGAATTTTCAGACAACAATATATGCTATATACGTAAGTATTCGGTGAAATTTGAAGCTTCTAGCTGTTAAAATGGGGCTAAAATTTGCGAAAATATATATATATATATATACTATATATACCACCATATATATACTATATATACCACCGATCTTTATGATTTTTTCAGACAACAATATATGCTATATACCTAAGCACTCGTTGAAATTTGAAGCCTCTAGCTCTTAAAATGGGGCAGTAATTACGAAAAGTTCCTTATCTGAACAATCGGTTGTGGGGGATATATACTATATATACGACCGATCTCATCAATTTTTTCAGGCAACAATATGTGCAATATACGAAAGTATATGGTGAAGTTTGAAGCTTCAATCTGTTAAATTGGGTAAGATATTACAAAAATCCTCTTTTTCTGAAAAATCGGTTGTATGGAGGATATATGCTATAGTGGTCCGATCCGGTCGGTTCCGACAAATGTCTAATCGGACACCCAAATACACCCGCTCACCAAATTTTATCAAGATATCTCAAAAATTGAGGGACTAGTTTGCATACAAACAGACAGACGGACAGACGGACATGGCTAAATCAACTCAGCTCTTCAACCTGATTATTTCGGTATACTTAATGGTGGGTCTATCTATTTTCCTTTAAGGACTTACAATTTTCGGTTTCGTGACGAAATTAATATACCATTTCATTTTCATGAAAGGTATAAAAATGGGAGCACGAAGCAAATTGGAAAGGAAGCTCGGCCTTAGATCTCTTCGGAGGTTATCGCGCCTTGCATTTATTTATTTTTTTTTTTTACATTATTACAACAACTGTTAGCTGATTTCATCAAGTCTTTAGTTTTTATTAAATTCGAAACTTTGTTTGTTTGAATTCTATTTCTATACTTGGTTTTAATTAAATTTTGTATAGAAAATACCCTTTCTACGTTTGTGGATGAATGTGGAATCGACAATATGCCGTGAACTATTCTAAAAATATTGGAAAACATTTGCGCATTTAATTCATTATACTCAGTTGAGCAGAGCTCACAGAGTATATTAAGTTTGATTGGATAACGGTTGGTTGTACATATATAAAGGAATCGAGATAGATATAGACTTCCATATATCAAAATAATCAGGATCGAAAAAAAATTTGATTGAGCCATGTCCGTCCGTCCGTCCGTCCGTCCGTCCGTTAACACGATAACTTGAGTAAATTTTGAGGTATCTTGATGAAATTTGGTATGTAGGTTCCTGAGCACTCATCTCGGATCGCTATTTAAAATGAACGATATCGGACTATAACCACGCCCACTTTTTCGATATCGAAAATTTTGAAAAACCGAAAAATTGCGAAAATTCATTACAAAAGAGAGATAAAGCGACAAAACATGGTAGATGAGTTGAACTTATGACGCAAAATATAAAATTAGTAAAATTTTGGACACTGGGCGTGGCACCGCCCACTTTTAAAAGAAGGCAAAATAAAATTTTGCAAGCTGTAATTTGGCAGTCGTTGAAGATATCATGATGAAATTTGGCAGGAACGTTACTCCTATTACTATATGTACGCCTAATAAAAATTAGCAAAATCGGAGAAGGACCACGCCCACTTTAAAAAAAAAATTTTTTTTAAAGTAAAATTTAAAAAAAAAATTTAATATCTTTACAGTATATAAGTAAATTATGTCAACATTCAACTCCAGTAATGATATAGTGTAACAAAATACAAAAATAAAAGAAAATTTCAAAATGGGCGTGGCTCCGCCCTTTTTCATTTAATTTGTCTAGGATACTTTTAACGCCATAAGTCGAACAAAAATTAACCAATCCTTTTGAAATTTGGTAGGGGCATAGATTTTATGACGATAACTCTTTTCTGTGAAAATGGGCGAAATCGGTTGATGCCACGCCCAGTTTTTATACACAGTCGTCCGTCTGTCCTTCCGCATGAACCTTAACACGATATTTGAGCAAAAATCGACATATCTTTAATGAACTTAGTTCACGTGCTTACTTGAACTCACTTTATCTTGGTATGAAAAATGAACGAAATCCGACTATGATCACGCCCACTTTTTCGATATCGAAAATTACGAAAAATGAAAAAAATGCCATAATTCTATACCAAATACGAAAAAAGGGATGAAACATGGTAAGGTAATTGGATTGTTTTATTGAAGCGAAATATAACTTTAGAAAAAACTTTATAAAATGGTTGTGACACCTAACATATTAAGTAGAAGAAAATGAAAAAGTTCCGCAGAACGAAATAAAAAACCCTTAAAATCTTGGCAGGTATTACATATATAAATAAATTAGCGGTATCCAACAGATGATGTTCTGGGTCACCCTGGTCCACATTTTGGTCGATATCTGGAAAACGCCTTAACATATACAACTACCACCACTCCCTTTTAAAACTCTCATTAATACCTTTAGTTTGATACCCATTTCGTACAAAGTCATTCTAGAGTCACCCCTGGTCCACCTTTATGGCGATATCTCGAAAAGGCGTCCACCTATAGAACTAAGGCCCACTCCCTTTTAAAATACTCATTAACTCCTTTCGTTTGATACCCATATTGCACAAACGAATTTTAGAGTCACCCCTGGCCCACCTTTATGGCGATATTTCGAAACGGCGTCCACCTATGGAACTAAGGATAACCCCCTTTTAAAATACTCATTAACACCTTTCTTTTGATACCCATATCGTACAAACATATTCTAAAGTCACCCCTGGTCCACCTTTATGGCAATATCTCGAAAAGGCGAACACCTATAGAACGAAGGCCCACTCCCTTTTAAAAATACTCATTAACACCTTTCATTTGATACCCATATCGTAATAACAAAGTCAAGAGTCACCCCTAGTCCACCTTTATTGCGATACCTCGAAAAGGGGTCCACCTATAGAACTAAGGCCCACTCCCTTTTAAAATACTCATTAACTCCTTTCGTTTGATACCCATATTGCACAAACGAATTCTAGAGTCACCGCTGGCCCACCTTTATGGCGATATCTCGAAACGGCGTCCACCTATGGAACTAAGGATTACTCCCTTTTAAAATACTCATTAACACCTTTCTTTTGATACCCATATTGGTACAAACAAATTCTAGAGTCACCCCTGGTCCACCTTTATGGCGATATTTCGAAAATGCGACCACCTATACAACAACCACCACTCCCTTTTAAAACCCTCATTAATATCTTTAATTTGATACCCATATCGTACAAACACATTCTAGAGTCACCTCTGGTCCACCTTTATGGCTATATTTCGAAACGGCGTCCACCTATGGAACTAAGGATTACTCCCTTTTAAAATACTCATTAACACCTTTAATTTGATACCCATATCGTACAAACGCATTCTAGAGTCAATCCTGATCCACCTTTATGGCTATATCCCTAAATGGCGTCCACCTATAGAACTATGGCCCACTCCCTCATAAAATACTCTTTAATGCCTTTCATTTGATACACATGTCATACAAACGCATTCCAGGGTTTCCCTCGGTTCATTTTCCTACATGGTTATTTTCCCTTATGTTGTCACCATAGCTCTCAACTGAGTATTTAATGTTCGGTTACACCCGAACTTAACCTTCCTTACTTGTTTTTAACTGATCTTAATTCGTCCCAAAAGCTGCATATATTTAAATTCTAGAATTTTTTAAGGCTCTCATTCTCTACTAAAGCTGTAAATTCAGAATTAGTTTTCTCTATTTAATCAAATTCAGATTTCGGAAACAATTCCATAACTAAAGGCACAATACTATTTGTTTCACCGCCCAAAATACTTTCTGGTGAAAGCTTTGCAGCCCACAACAAAGTTTTCTCATTCAAATTTACTTTCTTTAATAAAGTACTACAAAATTGTATATAAAATTGTTTAGCACAGCTCTTAAATATGTGTAGGTCATCTTTTTCGGAAAAGTTGTTTGATAGAATAATATCCACATTAACACCGCAGTCAACTTCATCTGGGGTTAAGTGATTTTCGTCTGAATCAATATTTAACCTCCAAATAGGACTGGAGTCTAAATAAGATTTTTTTATAAAATTTTTAATTTGGTAATAAGTAAATGTATGCGAATATCTTCAGACTGCATTTCTATATTCGCATTATTTATTTCATTTAAAGTATAAGAAAGAAATTTAAAATATACTTTATAAAAAAGACTTTGTTGAAAAATTTTAGACATAAAATTAATATTTTGATTACTGCTTTTATTTTCAATTACGTATAGATTAAAATAATATTTGAGGGCATCCCATTGCTCAAGAATTCTATATATGACTGCTTGTCTAGAAAACCACCTTGTGGGGGCGTACTTCGAATCGCGTTTCTGTACCAAAATGTTCTTGAAAACTCTGAAAGCCTGTCCTCCTAAGGGGGCTGTTACAAAAATGATAGTTTACGTATTTTAAAAATTTATGAATTTTGTTGGGAAATACATCACAAGCGGCCATTGATGCTAAATTTAAAATGTGACAAACACATCCATTATCATGCAGATTTGGAACAACTTGCTTCAGCCTTGCTTGCACTCCGCTTTTTGCTCCCCTAACCGAGCAATTGTCGGCAGTGAAACCAATCATTTTTCATTTAAAAAAAAATAAATAAACAAATTTAAGGCGCGATAACCTCCGAAGAGATCTAAAGCCGAGCTTCTCTTCCAATTTGTGTCGTGCTGCTCTTTATTTTCCCTACAAAGAAGTGGCCGGACGGGACCTACATGTTTTATGCCGACTCCGAACGGCATCTGCAAGGCAGATGAGTTTTCACTAAGACCTTTTCATGGCAGAAATACACTCGGAGCGCTTTGCCAAACACTGCCGAGGGGCGACCCGCCGTGCTGCTATCGGTCTAAAGGTATCAAATCTAAAATTCTATGAATGCACTTTTTATCAAAAATTCGAATCGAAACTGCCAAATTTTTTTATATACATTATCAGTCGTTTCATGCAGTAATAATTCTTCTGACAAAATGCAATTATGGATTTGTAATTTTCTGTGCCTGTTATTTGAGTTATTATTTTCTGTGCTTTAATTCTATTGATACAAAATTTGTTCACAATTTTAGAATCAGTTATGCTATTTTTCATAAGCATATTTCAATGATCCATAATTAATTGCAAATGGCAAATTGTGCTCGGCAACAAAACAACTTAACTATATGTATGTATATTTTCTTCGAAAAATTTAAATTTTTTGTGTACATTCAGAGCTGTTTTGCAAATGACTTGAAGTGTAATACTGTACAAAAATGCATCAAATATGTGAATGTAGTACCAAGGTATATTGGGGAAGCGAAATGTACCAAAAAAAGTACAAATGTACCATGGTTATCATCACTGGCATATAGGGCAACGCTTACTCAAAAATATTGTAACGAATATTAGCAACACTAAGGGGTACTGTCATCTCTAAGCCGATGCTAAGCAGTGACGTGAATGCACTTCAATAATTCAATCATTATGTCTACACATATGTACGTATACGCAGCGGAGAAGCAACGCACAAACACACGCTCATGAGCTGTGAGAGAAGCTATAAAAATTGTGCATCTGTAGTTATAGCTGAGAAACTTATAGCAGATAACCAACTAGTAGATTCTAGAACAGAACCGCCTAGAAATGTCAACGCGCAAACCAAACACTATAAAAGGCAGCAACAGTAGAGGCGCGACAATCAGTTGGATTTAAGACGCTATCTAGCGAGAAATAGCAGTATTATTTTGAAAATCAGTTTCATTTAAGCAAGCTATTGGTTGTGAAGTGTCAGTGTTATTGTGACGTACTTTAATAAAGGCCATTTTGCATTATTAAATATTGGAGTTAGTAGAAGGTTGCGAATAAGATGATTTGCAGTAAAGTCGTTACAATATGTAAAAGTTTTATAAAGCTTTTTAAAATGACATTTCAGACAAATTTCCTCCAATAAGCTTTGTAAGCCAATTTTATTTTGTATGGTGTTTGATGTGGAAAAACCTAATCCACACCAACTTACTTCAACCGCCAAATAGCCCCAGTCTACACAATGATCCCAAAGAAGGTGATTTAAAATAATTCTCCCTTCGACCTTTCCAAGAAAGTAAGGGTTAACGACCATAGTTCCACGATAAATTCTTAGATTGGCGCTAGCCCAGGAAAAACTTAAATCCTCTGTTGTTTATTCACTTCCAAGCGCTATCTGGTGGCAAAGGTAACTCTCCGTTGAACTTCTAAACTGACCTTGATTTTGATTGAAATTGTTGTGTCTCTCAAGCGCTAATAGCAACCGTCGTTTTCGGAATTGTTAACCCTCCATTAATTACTTACTTACTTACTTAATTGGCGCTTAACCGTCTAAACGGTTACGGCCGTCCAACAAGGCGCGCCAGTCGCTCCTTCGCTCCGCCAACCGGCGCCAATTGGTCACACCAAGGGAGTTTAAATCGTTTTCCACCTGGTCCTTCCAACGGAGTGGGGGCCGCCCTCTACCTCTGCTTCCATAGGCGGGTTCCGATAGAAACACTTTCTTGGCCGGAGCATCATCTTTCATTCGCATAACATGGCCTAGCCAGCGCAGCCGCTGCGTTTTAATTCGCTGGACTATGTTGATGTCTGCGTATAGCTCGTACAGCTCATCATTAAATCTTCTTCGGTACTCGCCAACGCCAACGCGTAGAGGTCCATAAATCTTTCGAAGAACTTTTCTCTCGAACACTCCCAAAGCCGCTTCATCTGCTGTTGTCATGGTCCATGCTTCTGCCCCATATAGCAGGACGGGTACGATAAGTGACTTGTAGAGTATGATTTTCGTTCGCCGAGGGAGGACTTTACTTTTCAATTGCCTACCTAGTCCAAAGTAGCATTTATTGGCAAGATTGATTCTTCGCTGGATTTCAGTGCTGATGTTGTTGCTAGTGTTGATGCTGGTTCCCAAATAAACGAAGTCTTTTACTATTTCGAAATTATGGCTGCCAACAGTAGCGTGGTTGCCAAGGCGCATATGCGCTGACTCTTTGCTCGATGACAGCAGGTACTTCGTTTTGTCCTCATTCACCATCAAACCCATCTTTACCGCTTCTTTTTCCAGCTTGGAGTAAGCAGAACTAACAGCGCGGGTGTTTAGACCGATGATATCAATGTCATCAGCATATGCCAGTAATTGCACGCTTTTATAGTATATTGTTCCAGTGCGGTTAAGTTCTGCAGCTAGTATAATTTTCTCCAGCATCAAATTAAAGAAATCGCACGATAGGGGGTCACCCTGTCTGAAACCTCGTTTAGTTTCGAACGGCTCGGAGAGGTCCTTCCCAATTCTGACTGAGCTGATGGTGTTGCTCAACGTCATTTTGCACAGCCGTATAAGTTTTGCGGGGAAACCAAATTCAGACATAGCGGCATATAGGCAGCTCCTTTTCGTGCTGTCGAAGGCGGCTTTAAAGTCGACGAAGAGGTGATGTGTGTCGATTCTCTTTTCACGGGTTTTTTCCAAGATTTGGCGCATTGTGAAAATCTGGTCGATGGTAGATTTACCAGGTCTGAAGCCGCACTGATAAGGTCCAATCAGCCGGTTCACGGTGGGCTTCAATCTTTCGCACAATACACTTGAAAGGACCTTATATGCGATATTAAGAAGGCTGATTCCACGATAGTTGGTGCATTTTGCAGTATCCCCCTTCTTGTGGACTGGGCAAAGAACACTTAGATTCCAACCGTCGGGCATGCTTTCGTCCGCCCATATTTTGTTAAGAAGCTGCTGCATGCGCCTTACCAACTCCTCGCCGCCGAACTTGAATATCTCCGCAGGCAATCCATCAGCGCCCACGGCCTTGTTGTTTTTCAATCTGGTTATTGCTATTCTAACTTCGTCATAATCTGGCGGGGGGACATATATTCCATCATCATCGATTGCGGGATCGGGTTCTTCATCTCTGCGCGTGAATTGCTGCCTCCATTTAGGAGAGCAGAGAAGTGTTCCCTCCATAATCTAAGCACTCTCTGGACATCAGTTACAAGGTCGCCGTTTTCATTCCTACAGGAGTTTGCCCCGGTCTTAAAACCTTCCGTCTGTCGCCGTATTTTTTGGTAGAATTTTCGGGCGTTATTCCTGGTGGCTAGCTATATAGCCATAAATTACTAAGCAAGATAAAAACGTACGCAGGTAGAGAGCTGCTTAAACGTCATCCAAAAAAGTCGCTTGCTTTAAACAGTCCTGCATGAATGGTAATGAAACAACTGGAGATTGGCAATGAGACAATTTTGCAACTTACCTGGACTTATGAGCCCGCCCTGCACATAAAAGCAGCACAAGTGGTACCAGCGCAATATCAACGAATAAAATAAACCAGTACATCCCTAAAGCACTCGACCACTGATTGATTTCAATCAATCTGGTAGATTTTAGTCACCTTGAAAATAAATAAATAAAAAATGTAAGGCGCGATAACCTCCGAAGAGATCTAAGGCCGAGCTTCTCTTCAAATTTGCGTCGTGCTCCTCTTGATTTTTCCCTACAAATTGGCCGGACGGGACCTACATGTTTTATGCCGACTCCGAACGGCATCTGCAAGGCAGATGAGTTTTCACTGAGAGCTTTTCATGGCAGAAATACAATCGGAGCGCTTGCCAGACACTGCCGAGGGGCGACCCCGCTTAGACAAATTTTCTTCTAATTGAAAAATCTTATTTCTAAAATTTTGATGTTGCTTTGCCCGGGAGTTGAACCCAGGGCATACGGTGTGATAGGCGGAGCACGCTACCATCACACCACGGTGGCCGCTAATGGATAATAACGAAAATGACGATATGGTGACTTATTTCCAGGGAGTACAATTCATCTGCTTCCAAACTGCGGTGACGACTGAAATGCTTACATATCGTCATATCTGCGCTAAACTCCTACAACTCATCCTTCGATGTCCGCCGTCGGCTTCACGGACATGACTAAAAGTATTCCGGAGAACTTTTCTCTCGAACCATACATCAGGATAGCTATAATGAGCGGATGTTAGAACGTGATTTTTGTTCGTCTAGAGAGGGGTTTGTTTTTCAATTGAATTGAATTTAAGTTGAATTTACATGCAGGAACAAGATTATAGTTTGCGTTTGTTAAGTACTTTACGAAATAAGTCCATAGTGTTACCAGAAGTTTGCTCTACGACCAAACTGAAAACCCCTATTAGAAACCTAGATCTTCATACATATGTTATAAAATAATTACGTCCTCTTCACAAATACTGGAAGCCTTCTAGTACCTAGGCTAACTTGCTGCTTCTAGATGTGATAGCTGTGCCACTTCTAATAGCTGGAGTTTAGCCTATTATTAAGAATTAATGAGCTTAACACCGGCTTATAATAATTGAGTATTCAATATTCAATATTTATGTTTTTCTAAGAGAAACCGAAAAGAAAGGAAGAAATATTTACTGGCATATTGCGATGGTACCATTTCGAAAACCGCCAACGTAATCATCACCAGGCAATTTCGTAATGTTATCAAAGGTTTCACCGAGATTCGAACCGCGAATCGCACGGTGAAACTGCAGTTGCCTTAACTACTAGGCTATCCTGCTGGTATTTGTTTTCATGCTTGTTTTAGTTTTTCTCATTTCTACACTAACAACAAAATTGAGACATTCTGGCTCTGGTTTAGCCTAGCAATCGCAGGGCACGAGCACAAAACGTACTCGATTATTTTCTCCTCCAACTCGCACTGACCACATCAGCTATCATTGACTAGACCTTATTAAAAAGCTTGTGACGCCAGAGGGCGATGAGCGTACAGTCCCCTTTGTGAAGTAAGTTTTTTACCCTAAGGTTGTAAGGCCTGTAGATAATCTTCGACACTTTGCAACCCTGCGCTTGGCTCCATGCTTTTCCTGTTCTTGTTGTTATCGTAGCGATAAGGACACTCCCCGAAGGCTTTGGTGACTGTTATTGGATGCAGATCCGGTACGTTCCGGTACCAAGCTCGATCATCTCGGGAACGATTTGTTATGACTACATGCGACCTTCTAGGCCATTCCGCCCTCCCATCCCCATCGGGGTCCAGAGATGCTTTCCCTGCTTCACCAGTCATGTGAAATTTTCACCTTATTAATGTCGTTCAATCTGATCAGACCATTTTTGGTATAGGCTTCGTGGGATGCGCCCTTTTAAGCTAGCACATCCTCTTTTTTATTTCCCCCTGCCGCCCTATGCCCTGGGATCCAAAATTTATGTACATACTATCCCGCTTCTTTTAGGGGATTGCTAACGCGTTAGAAAACTTTAAGATTGGTTAATAAAAAAAAATGTATGTAAGGCGCGATAACCTCGGAAGAGATCTGAGGCTGAACTTCTCTTCCAATTTGCGTCGTGCTCCTCTTGATTTTCCCTACAAATTGGCCGGACGGGACCTACATGTTTTATGCCGACTCCGAACGGCATCTGCAAGGCAGATGAGTTTTCACTGAAAGCTTTTCATTTCAGAAATACACCCGGAGCGCTTCCGAGGGGCGACCCCGCTTAGAAAAATTGTATTCTAATTGAAAAACCTTATTTCCAAAATTTTGATGTTGCCTTTCCCGGGGTGTGAACCCAGGGCATACGGTGTGGTGGGCACGCTACCATCACACCACGGTGGCCGCCGATTGGCCAACACTGGCGCATTGAACGAGTGCAAAGCAAACTGAAGTCCAAGGTTCGGCAATCACAAAAATTTACGAATGCACTGTATGCTAGAGAACTCCTTAAAATCTGGCGTAAAATCCTTGAAAATCGGACTAGCCGACAATGAGCTGCTTCTCTGAATCACGCTTTCTTTTGAAGTTCTGTAAATATTTGAACAAACCCAAGAATAATAATAAAGCGGTTGATTTTTCATTGGATGTCGTTAGTATCCCTGTGAGGATGTTAGTAAGGCTATTATTATACTTAAATCTTCATCCCAAACTGACGTTGATGGGTTTTCTTCTGTCTTGTTAAAAAACTGTCCAGCCTTGGTCTATCCGTTGACTCTGATTTTCAATAAATCATTATCATCTGGGACGTTCATCGATGATTGGAAGCTCACCTCGATTACGCCCGTTTTCAAATGTGGAAATAAGAACGATGTGCGTAACTATAGACCAATATCCAAGCTGTCCACAATTTCTAAAATTTTCGAGCATGCTGTGAATGCCAAGTTGAGTTTTGCTGTTAAATCTCTTATATCACCCCACCAGCACGGGTTTGTTGCTGATAGGTCCATGGTTTCAAATCTTGCTGTTTTTAGCGAATACTGTGTAGATTCTTTATCTGCTGGACTACAGGTTGATTGCATTTACACTGACTTTTCCAAAGCTTTTGATAGAGTTCCTCACACAGTTCTGATAAAAAAATTAAGCTGTATCGGTTTTCATTCAACGTTTCTTTTGTGGATTCGTTCTTATTTAAGTAATAGACACTGCGTTGTTACCATTGATGGGAAAATGTCTAGTCCGTTCGTTGCGACTTCTGGCGTTCCCCAGGGAAGTATACTAGGCCCACTTGTATTTATATTATTTATTAATGACATCAGCAGTTGTTTTTCGTTTGCAAAGTGTTTACTTTATGCAGATGACTTAGAAATATTCTCAGCTATTAAATCGCAAGAAGATGCCATAAAACTGCAGGATGATATAAATAAGCTTCACCAATGGTGCCTGAATTCCTGTCTCTCTTTAAATACGCAAAAATGCTTCCAAATAGTTTATTCAAGATCAACTAACAATTTGTCTACAAAATACAGTATATCTAACTGTGAACTTCAATGTGTTGATGAGATTAAAGACCTGGGTGTCGTTTTTGACAAAAGGTTTTCCTTCATTAATCACATTAACTACGTAACATCGAAAGCATATTCTATGCTCGGATTTGTACGGCGCAATGCTTCAAAATTCTCAGACCCCTATACCTTTAAGCTGCTCTACACGTCATACGTTAAATCTCATATTGAATATGCTGTCTTAATTTGTAGACCAAGCAACCAAACGGCCATTTGTAGAATTGAGAGAATTCAAAAAATTTTCCTTAAATATGCCCTTCGCCCGTTAAACTTTTCGGAGCCGATTCCTTCCTACTCTGCATGTCTTTTACTTTTAAGCCTCAAGTCTTTGGAAAATCGTAGATCTATAATGTGCTTGTCATTCATGTATAATGTTATTAATGGCTACATTGATTGCCCTTATTTGCTGGAAAGGATTCGATTTAATGTTCCCCAAATATCTCTCAGAAATTCCTTTCCATTTTATTACGATTATTTCAGAACGAATTACGCTGGTAATGCTCCCATTACGCGTGCTATTCGGGAGCTTAACTCAATAAGTAATTCCGCTGCTCTTGATTTTTCTATACAAAGAGCTGAATTTATGAATATTTTGAAGTCTGCTTTCTAAGTAAACCGATTACTTTTAGACATAAGTATTTTTTAAATTTTCATTGTATCATAGTCTGTAAGGATTAAAATTCATAGACTTAAACAAATAAATAAATATAAAATTTGTCATATCTTACTTTGTGGATAAGCTTCTTAGAAAAAATCGTTCAAAGTATTTACAGATATTAAAAAATAAATCTTTTTATCTAATACCTCAAAGTTCTTCCACTTCTTGACAGACAGCTAGGTTGGTTGGCATTGTCAAATTGCTTTCGCGTGACAATTAACGTTAATTGCAAAGGATTACCCACTTTATCTCACTCAAACTATATAAGATTAGATAAATAATTTGTTGTTGTTAGCTGCTTAAGCAAATTTGACTGTTACTATGTGCTTACTGGCGCTAATTGGTAGACCAAGTGAGATCAAGTCTTCCTTCACCTCCGTTCACAATTTCCAGCCCTCGTCCTATATGATGAGAGCCATATAGAGTGTGATTGCGGCTCATATTTTCAAATGCCTATTCAGTACAAAGTCGCAAGGACGTTATAAGTGCAGCTTCAGACTTGATAAATGTACTACCGACCTTAGTAACACTAACGCCATGATTTGGAGAAAAATAGAGAAAAACATCAAATAAAAATTTGGAAAACGAATCGGAATCCGAAACATGAAAATTTTTTTAACCGGATTCGGAATCGGAATCAGAACCGAATTCGGAAATGTAAGCGGGGTACAATTTATATATTTATATATTCAGATTGAAGAGGTATGAAACCGGCTAATTTTGTTTGTTCTGCAACATCGTGAACAAGGATCTAAGAATCTTCATTTCTACTGATCTAGACTTCACGGCGTATAACGGAAACAGGCGAAATCACAGCATTACCTCGTTTCGACCTCTCTTCAAGGCGCTGCGACTGTGCCTGAGGTTGATAAAGAACTGAAATTCAAAAACATGTTGTAGCTATCATCGCCGCAGGGCAGGTTATTGTCACCTCTGCTGTGCAATGGTCATTAACCAAGTGCTCAGACGGTTCGAACTCTTTAAACTTATCGCCCTCTCTATCTCATTGGATATTTACATCGACTGCTAAGCTTATCCTATACTATGGGGTCCTCAAACAAGAACGTATCTCAAAATATTAAATGAAATACCATGCTTAGTATAACAGGCGCCCAAAACAACATCGAAAGCTGCACTGTATACCCTTTTGCACATTCCACATATAGACCTGGTGGCAGAAGCTGCAATGTGGCCAAATGCCTGCAGGTTGAGCGCAGACGAAGCGGCCGTAATAGTATAGCGTTATCAGATATTGGACGGACAGACTACATGTTCTTCGATGGGTCTCTTAGAACCACAATAGAGGTGTAAGGTTTGCGCAAGGGCGCTACAATGGCAGACGAGACAATACACGTGTACACCACAAGCTACCAGACCACTGAAGTGTGTTTGTTTCAGGCGTAAGAAGTAGCCATGACTAAAGCAGTGGAAACACTGAAGAAAATACCTTAAACTGCAGCCGCGTCAATTTTTACATTGACAAACAGGCAGTAACTAAGGCAATAATCTCTTACAGGACAGCATCCAAACGTGTGTTAGAGTGTAAGGAAATATCTGGAAATAGGAAGAAACATTCATATTTATTTGGTCCCTGAGCATATGGGAACAGATGGAAATAAAATGACGCAGAACCGTAGATGTTTCAATCAGATTGGGCAAGATTAGAAGAGGGCGATAACTGCACATGATCGACCAAGCAGGAAATACGTGAGACCAAGTGCGTGGTTGCAAAGCTACGAACATCATGTCCGGGTTTTACAACCTTAGTATAATAACTTACTCTTATCATTGAGATTAAGCGGGAAAGGCGTGGGTTCAAGCGCGTAGCTGTAAAGTGTCGAAGATTATGTGTAGGTCTTACAACCTTAGACACTAACAAAGTTGCTTCTATCATTAAAAAGAGAGGACTGTAGACTAATGAATGGTACTCTGACGGGACACTGCCTTCCTTATATCAAAAGGATCAGCATCGAAAATCATCAACAACAACAACCATGTCGGGAATGCGTTGTATGCAAGCGGCCGGCCAATTGCTTGGTAATGAGTATTTCTTAATCTTTACCCCAAGTGCTGCCGACAAGAGATTTGAGGATTTTATTACTGCTCTGGATTTTACATACAATTAGGGATGCATGCTCGCCAAATGTAGCTCATGATCGATGTAAGACAGTTAGTAGACGTGGATGTTCAATATGGTCGATATTTCTTTTTTCCACGTCGTAAATAAGGTCGCCGAGGATTTGTCCGATGACGATATCAGGTTTCTCGAGGAGAAAATACTGGAGAGATTAGGGAGACAGTCATTTACTTTATTGCATAGCTCATCAATGGGTGGGCCGGACCTATTGCCATTATCGTGTCACCGGCATAGGTGAAGGGAGCTTCGATATGTAGGAGTTAAACAAAAGCGGGGATATGACATCACCCTGTGACACCCCTTGTTCAATTCTTCTGGTCTTAGATGTTCGTGAATTGCACCGATGCTTACCGACCAGGCAGATAGTTTCCAGTTCACCTTTTGAGACTACGGGGAAGAGGGAACCCCTCCAAGTCATGCAGTTACGTGCCGCGATTCACTGTAACAAAAGCTTTTGATAAGTCTAGCGCTACGAATACTGTTCCTTGGTGTGGTTCTTGATTCAATCCGCAATTTGTCTGCGTGTTGTGCTATATAGTGGTAGTGCTATGTAGTTTTCAGAATTTATGCTCATGATTGGCAAGACGCAAGTTTGCAGTGTAACAGGGGAGCAGAAAGGCTTCGAGTGTCTTGGCTACTGGCGATAGGATTGATATCGTACGATATGATTCCCCTACGTTAGCTGGTTTACGAAGCTTTAGTAACGGTACCACCCTGATCTGGAAAAACACAGGTGGAAGACATGCGTTAAATATTTAAATTTCTTGCCAATGTTTTTAAGCATCGCCATGGCTTTACCGTATGGGCTTAAGGCTTTGTATGCTTTAGCAAATTTGATGGCTTCTTCAACCTCTATGCGTATGGTAATAGCTGATGCGCTATGTTTGTTTTTATGTGCGTGTTTAGTGGCCTACCGTTTGGACTTGTCGACCGAGAAATGTATTGCATGTTGCTCGCGCATTTCTTCGCATCCGGCAGCACGTTAACGCCGAAGGCGATAGATATTTGTAACCCCATTTAATTTGTTCCGCGCACTTAGCCTTCCTTACTTGGTTTTTAATACACGCCCGTGAAAAAAATTGCTACAATTTGATTACCAAAGTCGCGTTACTTTACGCGGTTATAAAGTAGATCCTCAGCCAATTGTTCAGATAAGCAGCAACGTCAGTGTGTTAGAAAAGCTTGTTTGAATAACTTCTGGTTGTTTTGTGTCTTACTCCCCTCAAACATTTTTGGAGCCCCATAATTTAAGAATCAAAAATTAGTCCGAAATATTTAAAAACTTGAGCCCCAGAATTATAATCATTTAGGAGTCTTTTATTACTACGATGAGATCAAAATCATCAGCCATATCCCAAAAGTATTCTTGCAATATCAACCTATCCCGGCTGCCGTTTCGAAAACGCCCTATCTCAGGAAACATTTGAATAAAGCCCTGTTTCAGAATTTTTTTCATGAACGCCCCTGTTAATGTCAAAATGTACTGAATTTGAGCTCATTTTAGGCGTTTTTGAAACAAATTATGATATAGGGTGTTGTTCAAACGTTCCCTGACATAGGCCGTTTTCGAAACGACAGCAGAAATTGGGTAATATTCTACTCAGCAGTCGAAATATTCATATTTTATTGCGAACACTTTTTTTTATGTAAATATTTACACATATAAAAGAGTCTTTTGGGAGCCCCATGCGTTCCCGAAATGAGCTGTTTAGCAGACCAATATTGATACCTATTCAGCCTCACACGCTACATGAGTAAGGCTCATATCGGACTACCATTGCCAGCACCAGTGACACTGTTTTTTTCACTGTTAGGTTAGGTTAGGTTTGGTGGTAGCTGCCGTGATAGGGGAAGCTTACTTGGATAACATGAAGGTCCGTTGTGATACCACATACAGTAAAATAGCGGTGACATAGATATAGCTACTTAGAGAATCGTTGGGTACCAACAATAAAGTTCCATATGACACCGATCTCAACCTTGGATAAATCCTCGTGAGTCGCGACCGAAGTACTTTCGCCTAGTTCTTTCAAAAGCTGGGCAATCAAGCATAAAGTGATTTGATGATTCCACCTCATCATCCTCCATACAGCTGCAGCAAGATGGACTTTCCAGTATATTGAGACGTACCGTATGAATACCCATGGGATAGTGCCCTGCCAAACCCCCAGTGAACATTGATAGGTGAGCCTTAGTGAGCCCAATTACTTCGGCAGACCTCCTGCCATCCACTTTCGGCCAGAAAGATATTGTTTCCCTGCAAGAGGTGGTGTCCGCCCAATGTTTGCTGAGCTGACTCGAGGACCTCCCACCAACCTTTCCATTCAACTTTGACACATCCGTGAACAAGTTAACCGGTTCCAGAAAATTAGCAGAAAATTAGCCACCCACTTCAGTGCCCTAGAAATTAGCCGGAGAATTCAACCATATACAAACCATATGACAAAGCTTGAATTGCATTCTCCCAAAAAACTTAAATTTTGAGTTAATCTGTTTACAATAAGACGAGTGATATATGTTTCTATAATTCTTTTATTTTTCCATCAAAAACACAAATTTTATAAAACTGTTAACGGCTACAGCCTAGAAGTATTAACTTATGAATAACGCATGCATTAGTTTCATGTCCGAATCAGTTTTAGCAAGCGAAAAATGCTATTTTTTCTTTGTTTAGAGGCGCACAAGTGGACCAAAAACTATCTCGTATTGATAACAATCTTCATAATGCAATAGCACTTGTGATGGTTCAGTGTCTATACCTGGCTTCTCTAAATCCTGAAATGTTGCATCGAAGTTTCCTTCCATAATTCCTCTAATTTGTTTATTTGTGCTGCTGATATTTGTCGTGTACGCCACTGCTCTTGCTCGGTAGGCACCTTAACCAACCACGGCAAAAACGAACGACCAGTTATAAGTGGCTTCCATTGTTCTTGATCCCAATTCATATTCATTACGTACGCCACACGAGTAAAATTTTAGTAATGTTTCTCGAAGTGGACCTTCAGAATGTAGGGTGACTTCCCTATGTTTAGCCTTCACCGAAAGTTTAACAATTTGGGATCCAGATGTGCTTCCACGCCCATTGCAAAACCATTTTTTGCAATTATTGCACATCACTTCGTCGTCGAAATTGTTGTTGCACAAGTTTGCTTTGTTCCGTTCGCCGTTTCCACAATTTCTCTGTACAAAAAGCATACTTTTTTCGCCCTTATTTACCACTATCTGTTGACGAGAAATTTTTTTCGTTGTGCAGTTCTTAAGACAACTATCTCCATTTTTCGATAATAGCTGGCAAACTTTTGTAAAAGTATATTTTTTCCAATTTTCGAGAAAATTATTCCTTTTTGTCGCCAATAAACTTTTTTACTCAGTCGGAAAGCAAAGCACACACATGAGTAGTGATGAACGATATTTCACTATCGATGATTGCATCGCCGCTATTTTCATGCTAAAGGAAAATCGCCAATCGCTATTGGCGATATTCTGCCAGAGGTGATTGCCATTCAAAAGAATCGAATGAAGGAAAATCGCCAATCACTGATATTCTTGGATTGCAATAGCTATAGCTATTAGCGATTTATCAATAGCGGCGATGCAATCACCAGTAGCGAAATATCGTTCCATCGCTAATTTCATAGCACAATTGTGCCCTCTCAATTCACACGCATATGATTCGCTCTGTCGTCGTTAATGGAGTTAGTCGCCGCCTGGCACTTGGCGTAGCAATATCGGTGATGGGTGTCGGCTGATCGGTATCAAAATATGTATGAATAATTATGCGCGATAGATATGCTTGTTGTTAGCTCGCTGCTTGCTAGAAAGCGAATAAGTTAAAATCATGGCGGAACGATACAAGGTGGCAGCATGGGACAGCTGATCATACCCTTTTTTTATTTGGTTTGATACATCAACTTTCGGCGTAGTACGATTTTGACATTTGTCCATCGAATTTACAAAAACAAAATACATGGAATTTTTATTTATGTTTGTAGGTATGTCACCATGCTGCCACCTTGTATCGTTCCGTCATGGTTAAAATCAATTCACCCGCACGATCATCGCGACGATTGCGCTCCTACTAATACAGGCGCACTTTCAATTTTAAAGAGCCCTGATCGACAACAACTTAAAATGCAACGTGGAAAAAGAGGTGAGTGCCGTAATGTAATAACAATAACAACGAAAACAAAACGCTACAACACCAACTTAAGAACCGACAAATAAAACCACGAATACAAAAACAACAACATAACAACACTACCTCAGCTGCAACAGCAAACACAAGAGACACGAAAAAGTTCCCCATAGCAATGCCAAACAGAGCCAAGAGCATAAATTTTTTGTTCTTTCGCTCTCGCTCCATACAAATAGCTTTTGGTTTGGAGTTTTTGTTCTGCTATTTGCTCAGCTCTAAAACACGGTGCAGCTCGTAGCAGAGCATAAGAAATGCTATCACCTTTTAATGCTACGGCTCTGCTCTATGCTCTGCTCATCTTCAAAGCCGGAGCAGTAGCAGAGCATATTTTTCGTTGCTACTGTTGCTCTGAAGCAGCAAATGCAAACACTGTATAGAAATAGAACTTCTTTCTGAATCTATTATGACTTTGAATATTTGCTGGGCTGTTATGTTTCTTAATAAATTAATCGTATATTTAAAATTTTTGCATATTTATTCAATAATCTTTTTGCTATTTTTTATACTCAGTTGAGCAGAGCTCACAGAGTATATTAACTTTGATTGGATAACGGATGGTTGTACATGTATAAAGGAATCGAGATAGATATAGACTTCCATATATCAAAATCATCAGTATCGAAAAAAATTCGATTGAGTCATGTCCGTCCGTCCGTCCGTCCCTTAACACGATAACTTGAGTAAATTTTGAGGTATCTTGATGAAATTTGGTATGTAGGTTCCTGGGCACTCATCTCAGATCGCTATTTAAAATGAACGATATCGGGCAATAACCACGCCCACTTTTTCGATATCGAAAATTTCGAAAAATCGAAAAAGTGCGATAATTCACTACCAAATATGGATTAAGCGATGAAACTTGGTAGGCGAGTTGAACTTATGACGCAGAATAGAAAACTAGTAAAATTTTGGACAATGGGCGTGGCACCGCCCACTTTTAAAAGAAGGTAATTTAGAAGTTTTGCAAGCTGTAATTTGGCATTCGTTGAAGATATCATGATGAAGTTTGACAGGAACGTTACTCTTATTACTATATGTCTGCATAATAAAAATTAGCAAAATCGGAGAACGACCATGCCCACTTTTTAAAAAAGAATTTTTTTTAATTCAAATTTTAAAAGAAAAGTTAATATCTTTACAGTATATAAGTAAATTATGTCAACATTCAACTCCAGTAATGATATGGTGCAACAAAATACAAAAATAAAAGAAAATTTCAAAATGGGCGTGGCTCCGCCCTTTTTCATTTAATTTGTCTAGGATACTTTTAATGCCATAAGTCGAACAAAAATTTACCAATCCTTGTGAAATTTGGTAGAGGCTTAGATTCTAGGACGATAAATATTTTCTGTGAAAAAGGGCGAAATCGGTTAAAGCCACGCCCAGTTTTTATACACAGTCGTCCGTCTGTCCTTCCGCATGGCCGTTAACACGATAACTTGAGCAAAAATCGACATATCTTTAATGAACTTAGTTCACGTGCTTACTTGAACTCACTTTATCTTGGTATGAAAAATGAACGAAATCCGACTATGACCACGCCCACTTTTTCGATATCGAAAATTACGAAAAATGAAAAAAATGCCATAATTATATACCAAATACGAAAAAAGGGATGAAACATGGTAATTGTATTGGTCTATTGACGCAAAATATAACTTTAGAAAAAAACTTGATAAAATGGGTGTGACACCTACCATATTAAGTAGAAGAAAATGAAAAAGTTTTGCAGGGCGAAATCAAAAGCCCTTGGAATCTTGGAAGGAATGCAGTTCGTGGTATTACATATATAAATAAATTAGCGGTACCCGACAGATGATGTTCTGGATCACCCTGGTCCACATTTTGGTCGATATCGCGAAAACAACTAAGGGCCACTCCCTTTTAAAACCCTCATTAATACCTTTAAATTGATACCCATATCTTACAAACACATTCTAGAGTCACCCCCGGTCCACGTTTATGGCGATATCTCGAAAAGGCGTCCACATATAGAACTAAGGCCCACTCCTTGCGATATCTCGAAAAGACGTCCGCACATAGAACTAAGGCCCACTCCTTTTTAAAATACTCATTAACACCTTTCATTTGATACCCATATTGTACAAACGCATTCTAGAGTCACCCCTGGTCCACTTTTATAACGATATTCCGAAAAGGCGTCCACCTATAGAACTAAGGCCCACTCCCTTTTAAAACACTTATTAACACCTTTCGTTTGATACCCATATTGTACAAACGCATTCTAGAGTCAACCCTGGTCCACTTTTATAACGATATTCCGAAAAGGCGTCCACATATAGAACTAAGGCCCACTCCCTTTTAAAATACTCATTAACACCTTTCATTTGATACCCATATCGTACAAACAAATTCTAGAGTCACCCCTGGTCCACGTTTATGTCGATGTCTCGAAAAGGCATCCACCTATAAAACTAAGGCCCACGTCCTTTTAAAATACTCATTAACAGCTTTCATTTGATACCCATATCGTACAAACAAATTCTAGAGTCACCCCTGGTCCACCTTTATGGCGATATTTTGAAAAGGCGTCCACCTATAGAACTAAGGCCCACGCCCTTTTAAAATACTTATTAACATCTTTCATTTGATACCCATATCGTACAAAAAAATTCTAGAGTCACCCCTGGCCAGCCTTTATGGCGATATTTCGAAAAGGCGTCCACCTATAGAACTAAGGCCCACGCCCTTTTAAAATACTCATTAACACCTTTCATTTGATACCCATATCGTACAAACGCATTCTAGAGTCACCCCTGGTCCACTTTTATAACGATATTCCGAAAAGGCGTCCACCTATAGAACTAAGGCCCACTCCCTTTTAAAACACTTATTAACACCTTTCGTTTGATACCCATATCGTACAAACAAATTCTATAGTCAGGCCTGGTCCACCTTTATGGCGATATCCCTAAATGGCGTTCATTTATAGAACTATGGCCCACTTCCTCTTAAAATACTCTTTAATACCTTCCATTTGATACACATGTCATACAAACAAATTCCAGGGTTATCCTAGGTTCTTTTTACAACATGGTGATTTTCCCTTACTTTGTCTCCACAGCTCTCAACTGAGTATGTAATGTTCGGTTACACCCGAACTTAGCCTTCCTTACTTTTTTCTACTGAAAGTTTATTTTACAACTCTGCCTGATATGTCCAAACAAAAACCAGTAGAATTTCATACTGCTTGTATACGCATCAAAAAATATGATTTTTTTCTATACATACATACATACATTCCTCAACGTTTCCTTATGCACTTATGCTTTGTACTGCCATCATAAATTTCACTATGTGTCTACTTATTGTATTAATCGTTAGCTTAATAGCTAAAGTTAATTTTCTATTTTAAGCTTTAAATAAAATTAAGATTTCAAGTTCAATTGGAGGAAGGTAACAATTGTATCAGCTGCTTATAACTATAATATTCGTTGGTCAGTTTCCTTTTGTCCATTCATTAACGACACTATCTCCCACTCTCTCGTTGACACCTCCGCTTAAGTACGTCCTGGTGCGCTGGGTACATATTTTCCAGATGGCTGATATTACCATTGTGCACAGATCGTATCCTGCTCGGTTTGATTGTAACCAGCCCTAAAAAAAAGAAGAAGAAGATAATTAGACTATCAGCTTATTGCTATAAATCAGACACGCCTTAAATATAGCAAGCGGTCAAGAGCTTTATTCAGCTTTCTTACACAGACATGACAAAAGCTCGTTGCACGCAGTGGCGTCTCTTCAACAGATAGTTGGTGGTTTCGAACGCATTGCCAAATTTCTTTCGTATGACAATTGAGGAAAGCCACCGTGGTGTGATGGTAGCGTGCTCCGCCTACTACACTCAAGATCCTGGGTTCGCGCCTCGGACAAAGCAATATCAAAATTTTAGAAAAAAGTTTTTTTCCAATTAGGAGAACATTTTTCTAAGCGGGACCGCCCCTCGACAGTGTTTGGCAAGCACTCCGAGTGTATTTCTTCCTTGAAACGCTTCTCAGTGAAAAATGATTTGCCTTGCAGGTGCCGTTCGGAGTCGGCATAAAACAAGTAGGTCCCGTCCCGCCCACTTGTAGGAAAAACTAAAAGGAGCACGACGCAAATTGGAAGAGAAGCTTGGCCTTAAATCTCTACGGAGGTTATCGCACCTCACAGTTATTTATTTATTGGACAATTGACGAAAAAAAAACAAAGGATTCCCCACTATATCTCACCCCACCACTATATGTTTACAAAATTAGATAAATAATTTCTTGAAAGATAAAAAATTAAATCAGGTTATTACTCTCATAATCGAGAATTGTGTCTTAATTCCATAAGCAAATTTGTCTGTTACTATGCGATCACTGACGCTAATTGGTGTGCCTACTGAGACCAAACTTCCCTTCAGCTCCGCTCATGACTTCGAGCCATCATCCTATAATCTCACACAGTACTTCATCAAGAAGTGTTTTGGAATGCAAAGAAGCATTTGAAAAATTTCGCTCAGGTCGGACCATACATCTTTACTGGGTTCATGGTCATAAATGGGTAGAAGGTAACGAAAAGGCGGATGAGTTGACAAAGGAGGGTGCAAGACTCGCTGAGTTGACGACGGAAATCAAAAGAAGACAGGAGTTGCATACGATTTATCAAGCAGGAAAGGCGGGGACAAAAGCGCAGGGCTGCAAAATTTCTAAAATAATGTGCAAAGCCTACGATATTAGACGCACAAAGTGACTCATATCTCTGAAGAGAGAAGACTTAAGGCTCACGGTGGGCATACTGGCTGGACACTGCCTTCTGGCGTCACATGCCTATAAGTTAGGCCGCGTGAGTAACAGGAAGTGCAGGAAGTGTGAGCTGCAGGAAGAAAGGGCTGAGCACGTTCTGTGTTCGTGTCCTGCATTCGCCAGCTCAAGGTTCCAGTTATTACGGGCGGCAGAGTTGCCAGATCTCGATACAGCAATTAAGCTGGGCCCCAGAAAACTGCTAGTATTTGCCAAAAGGACGGAGTTATTCTATAAAGTTAGTCCTGGCACCTGATTGGGGTTCTTCGTTTGGTCGTCAAACAAATTCTGGTAACACTATGGACACATTCAATCTATATGAGGTCTTCATTGACCTGTCAGTTCAATGAGAGCCATACAGAGCGGGATTTTGGCTCGTCCTGAGAGGCTTCTACCATCGACCAGATTTTCACTATGCGCCAAATCTTGGTAAAAACCCGTGAAAAATAACTTACACACATCACCTCTTCGCAGATTTTAAAGCCGTCTTCGACAGCACAAAAAAGAACTGCCTATATGCCGCTATGTCTTTGGCTTCCTCGCAAAACTTATACGACTATGCAAAATGACGTTGAGCAACACCATTAGGAAAGGTTTGTCGGGGTATTTTTTCAAGAGCTTAATGTATGCCGCAAATTAAGTAGGCTGATCACTGCAGCGTCTTCCAAGAGGAAGCTGCGCGATTAGGGTTGCGGTGGATGAAGTGCTATCAAGTGCTACTGCGGATATGGAATTTAATTAACATCTACTCTGATAGTCAGACTAAATAATAGGTCCTAGATTCCAAAGTGATTTTTCGCCCATGCAGTGTTTTGAAAGGGAGCCTCCTTCCGACATCACCTGCATGCTCACCCTTTAATTTGCATTTACTTCAAGGGTACAGTACAGCTTCCACCCCCCCCCCCCCCCCCCCCCCCGCCACCCATCCCCTTCTTGTAACCACAGACGTAAGAAACGATTTCAACAGTGCAGGATGGGCAGGTATGCCTTAGACCAGCAATTTCAAATCTCACGATACCTACAGCACGATGATCCGTACTTAGTTGGATACACGGACGACTTTGGCGCCAGCCCGAAGCGCAAAGGAAACGCTCAAAAAGCTCAATCTTCCCCAGGTGACAGCAGGATAAACTGTGTTGATTCTGCGAACAAAAAACACATACCGCTAGAAATTTGGCTTTCAACCCATCTCTGAAAACATAACCTCAAAAAAGGTAGTCAATAATAGGTATTAGATTCGACTGCCGACTTTCAACATGCAACTGAAAAGGCATCTAAAGAGCTTATGTTTCTAAGCGGGTTGATGACAAATATCGAGAGACCAATTGAAACCAAAAGAAAGCTGCTATTGGACAGCACCCTATCCACGCGACTATGCGGTTCGAACTGTGGTTAAACACACTTCAGATTAAGAAACTTTGTAAGCTCTATCTGCTGTACATTGGTATCACTTAGTGTCACTCATATCAATCAATCTAATAGCATACGCGAATAATTGTACCCTCTTATTATAGTATGTGCCATCACGACTTAGTCCCGTTGCTAGAACTATCTTCTCTCACTTAAGGTTAAAAAAAATCACACGAAAGCTTCATTTGGTTTCGAATGCTACGGATAGTTGTTTCCCAATCCTTGTGGAGGTGCTGGTGTTGCAAGGAACTTAAATTCAGACATATCAGCATACAATCAACTCCTTTTTGCGCTGTCAAAGACTGCGTTCAAGTCAAGGAAAGGTGGCCAATTTTCCTAACGTGGATTTGGCGCATCGTGAAGATCTGGTCGATAATAGATTTACCAAGCCTGATTCCGCGGTAATTGGCGCGTTTTGTGGGATTACGTTTCTTGTGGATTGAGCAGAGCTTACTAAAGTTGCAATCTGCAGGCATGCGCTCTTCCCACCATATTTTGCATAGGAGTTTATGTATGATCTTTACCAACTCTTCGCCTCTGTGTTTCAACTGCTCGGCGATTAGTCCGTCATTACTCGGCGCCTTGATATTTTTTAGACCGGTTATTGTCATTCTCAATTCGTCATAGTCGGGTGCAGGAACGTGTTTTCCGTCATCGGCGATTATGGTATTGGGTTTGTCTTCCCCCTCGCTAGCTAGTAAGTAGTAGCAAAGATTTAGTAACTTGTGTCTCATGATTTTTCGATCAAATCAGGCGTCTCTCTACATTCTTCGCGCCAAAATAGTGTTTCAATATTCGTCACCTCTTTGGTTTTTCTTCAACGAAAGCTTTCCCCTATGCAGAAAGATATTCAAAGCCAAAACCGACATACCGCTTCTGATTTATTTCTTGTAAAAGTCCGTCTTGCAAAGTTGTCAAGTAAGTAAGAGTGCAACTTTACGCACGTTGGAGTAAAACAAAAAGCAGTTCAAACTTAAGAAACTTATATTAAGAACCCGGCAAAACTAGAATTATGTGACAGTTTGGAAAATTTGGAAGAAGAATATTTTAATGGGGAGATAAGTTTGAGCTGATAGTATCTTTCAGGTAATAAAAAACAATAACTCTTGATTTTCATTAAGTCACAAACACTGTCATCAAAAACTCTTTCAAACTGACCTGTTGGCTAGTTGTCATCAAAGGCGGTTCCATTATGTCATATTAGTGACTCAAAGTCGATAAAGCAGTACGTGGTCAAAACACACGCTAAAATTTTTTGTTCATATATTTCACAACCCGTTTAACTATTCTCCGTTGTTTCGAGCGGATTACCATCATTTTATGATGGGACGTTGGCAAACGAAAATAAATTGTCAACATGCTGGCAAATGAAGTTGCAATGTCAAATTTTTCATACCGTCGGGCAATTGCCGTTTTTACTTATTGGACAGTTTAATTGTCACTTTGTAGTCAAAATGGACGTTAAACACATTTGAAGTTGTATGGCAAGCCGTTTTCATTCATATGGCCAAGTTTGTGGTCAAATTTGACCTAGTGAGATAGAAGCATAACCCCCCAGCGGGTTAGGGGATCAGAATATACCCGCGGTAGGTATGCCTGTCGTAAGAGGCGACTAAAATACCAGATTCAATGGGCTGTGTAGCGCAACCTTTCAGGTTGCCAGCGCAATATATAGCTTCTCCAAACCCAATAGTCAACCTCACCTATCCGCGGCGAATCCTGTTTCACTAACAGACGAGGCTCTGGCGACCGCAAGCTCCTCATGGAACTTGGGGGTAGGGAGGGAGGGAATGGCCTGAAGGTTTAACGTGGCCACATAAATCGTTCCGGAGATGGTCGGGCTAGCACCTTAATGGTGCTATGCTACCGGAGCGTACCGGATTTGTATCCGGCAAAGGACCATCACATCGATAACACTCCCCAAAGCCTTCGGGGAGCAACCTTATCGCTACAACAACAACAACAAGGAAGTCATTGACAAACAATAAGGTTTTTGGCGTTGTTCCTTTCTTTGAATATTTTTTCTCTTTAACTATCAAGCAGTATGAGTGGGACAGTTATTTTGTGTACACTGAAAGAAAAAAACAAGTAAGAACGGGACTATCTTCGGATGTGCCGAAGACTTCATACCTTTCATGAATGGGGATGAACAATATATTATCCCGTTCGTAATCTCCGAATAATCGGATTAATAAGATAAGAAATATATAGTGAACAGATGTACACACCTAAACGATTTTTAAGATAAATATAAAATAAAAAACAGGTAGGTACTTTGTGTTAGGATGCAAAGTTTCAGGTTTTTTGTGGTCTGCGTGTAAAAACTATAACTACGGATCACGTATTTCAACAATATATGACGTAAACGTAACTATTTAATGAAATTTGATGAATTTTGAAGCTTCTAGTCGTAAACAAGGGGCAAAAATTACAGTTTATATGAAGTATATAATATATATACCACCGATCTCTATGATTTTTTCAGACAACAATATATGCTAAATACGTAAGCAATCGGTGAAATTTGATGCTTCTGGCTGTTAAAATGGGGCTAAAATTGTGAAAATCTAATATATAAAATTCTTCTGTCACGGTTTTAGAGGCTTAACTCCTCCGAAACGGCTGAACCGATTCTCATGAAATTTTGCGAGCATATTGGGTAGGTCTGAGAATCGGCCAACGTCTACCTTTTTTTCACTACGTGCCTAGGGTCTTGAGATCAAAACGTGGACTCGGGTACCCCTAGAATATGTTTATGCAGTATGGATATCAAATGAAAGCTGTTGATGAGTGCTATATTTCAGCATAATTTTCATACAACTGAGAGGCTAGGGTCTCGAGATATAGCCCAAAACGTGGACACGGATACCCCTAGAATGTGTTTATACAATATGGATAACAAATGAAAGCTGTTGATAAGTGCTATAGTACAGGATAATTGTAATACAACTGGGAGGCTAGGGTCTCGAGATATAGCCCAAAACGTGGACACGGATACCCCTAGAATGTGTTTATACAATATGGATAACAAATGAAAGCTGTTGATAAGTGCTATAATACAGGATAATTGTCATACAACTGGGAGGCTAGGGTCTCGAGATATAGCCCAAAACGTGGACCCGGATACCCCTAGAATGCGTGTATAGGGTCTCGATATATAGCCCAAAACGTGGACCCGGATACCCCTAGAATGTGTTTATACAATATGGATATCAAATGAAAGCTGCTGATAAGTGCTATAGTACAGGATAATTTTCATACACCTGGGAGGCTAGGGTCTCGAGATATGGCCCAAAACGTGGACCCTGGTACCCCTAGAATGTGTGTATACAATATGGATATCAAATAAAAGCTGTTGATGAGTGCTATAGTTCAGGATAATTTTCATACAACTGAGAGGCTAGGGTCTCGAGATATAGCCCAAAACGTGGACCCGGATACCCCTAGAATGTGTTTATACAATATGGATATCAAATGAAAGCTGCTGATAAGTGCTATAGTACAGGATCATTTTCATACAACTGGGAGGCTAGGGTCTCGAGATAAGGCCCAAAACGTGGACCCTGGTACCCCTAGAATGTGTTTATACAATATGGATATCAAATGAAAGCTGTTGGTGAGTGCTATAGTACAGGATAATTTTCATACAACTGGGAGGCTACGGTCTCGATATATAGCCCAAAACGTGGACCAGGGTACACCTAGAATGTGTTTATACAATATGGATATCAAATGAAAGCTGTTGATGAGTGCTATAGTACAGGATAATTTTCATACAACTGGGAGGCTAGGATCTCGGGATATAGCCCAAAACGTGGACCCGGGTACCCCTAGAATGTGTTTATACAACAGGGATATCAAATGAAAACTGAAAGCTGTTGCTGTAGTACCGGACAACTTTCATACAGCTGGGAGGCTAGGGTCTCGAGATATAGCCCAAAACGGGCACCCGGGTACCCCCGGTATTTATACAATATGGATATCAAATGAAAGCTGTTGATGAGTGCTATAGTACAGGATAATTTCCATACAACTGGGAGGCTACGGTCTCGATATATAGCCCAAAACGTGGACCAGGATACACCTAGAATGTGTTTATACAATATGGATATCAAATGAAAGCTGTTGATGAGTGCTATAGTACAGGATAATTTCCATACAACTGGGAGGCTACGGTCTCGATATATAGCCCAAAACGTGGACCAGGGTACACCTAGAATGTGTTTATACAATATGGATATCAAATGAAAGCTGTTGATGAGTGCTATAGTACAGGATAATTTCCATACAACTGGGAGGCTACGGTCTCGATATATAGCCCAAAACGTGGACCAGGGTACACCTAGAATGTGTTTATACAATATGGATATCAAATGAAAGCTGTTGATGAGTGCTATAGTACAGGCTAGTATATATATATAATATATATATATACCATATATACCACTATATATATACTATATATACCACCGATCTCATCAATTTTTTCAGGCAACAATATGTGTAATATACGAAATTATATGGTGAAGTTTGAAGCTTCAATCTATTAAATTGAGTAAGATATGATAAAAATCCTCTTTTTCTGAAAAATCGGTTGTATGGAGGATATATGCTATAGTGGCCCGATCCGGCCGGTTCCGACAAATGTCTAATCGGACACCCAAATACACCCGCTCACCAAATTTTTATTTCGGTATACTTAATGGTGGGTCTATCTATTTTCCTTTAAGGCCTTACAATTTTGGGTTTCGTGACGAAATTAATATACCATTTCATTTTCTTGAAAGGTATACAAATACGTAGGTACTTTGTGTGAGGATGCAAAGCTTCAGGTTTTTTGTGGTCTGCATGTAAAAACTATGACTACGAATCAAGTATTTCAAAAATATATGACGTAAACGTAACTATTTGATGATTTTTGAAGCTTCTATCCGTAAAAAAAGGGCAAAAATGACAGTTTTTATGAAGTATATAATATATATACCACCGATCTCTATGATTTTTTCAAACAACAATATATGCTATATACGTAAGCATTTGGTGAAATTTGAAGCTTCTAGCTGTTAAAATGGGGCCGAAATGGCAAAAAAAATATATATATATACTATATATACCATCACATATCTAATATATATTATAAATGGGAAAGTTTGGATGTTAAGATGTTTGGATGTTTGGATGTTTGCATGTTTAGATGTTTGGATGTTTGGATGTTTGGATGTTTGTCCAGACGTTTGTCTTTGTGACTCAATAACGAAAGAACGGCTGGACCGATTTGGATGAAATTTTGCACACATATAGCCAATAGTATAGAAGGATCTACTAGCTATATATTTTTCAAAAGGGGCGTGGTCCCCGCCCCCTAGGAACAGTTATAATGTAATTATAATATTTTTTCGTCTTTGCGACTGAATCACGCCAGAATGGCTACACGGATTTTGATGAAATTTGGGACACAGACAGTAGTCTACTAGCGAAATTTTTTTCGAACATGGAAAGAGGGGTGGGGGTCCCACGACCCCTTCGAGAAATTATTTTTCATAATTTTTACACATTATAACTTTACGTATACTGGCCTTCACCAATATCACAGACTCAAGGGGTCAAATAAGTCGAGGGCTTACAAAGTAAGCAGTGACACCCTCCGCCCGCCCCCCCTTTATCACCCCCTCTGGTGTAAAATCCATAAATTGTTATAACTCAATCTAAATTTTCTCCTAAATCAATAGTTTTTGGTATCTGGTACATACAGAACGAGATCTAGACAATTTTGGAGGAACGATCAGTGGTCCTCTCCTCTACTCCCGCCATCCGCCCTCCATCAATTGTTTTTATTAGCACGCTTTTATTAGCTTTACCTGTATGTTTCTATCTAACTTTTTATTCGCTCCAATGCGCCTGCTGCCTTATTAACATGGTTTTATAATTAGCTTCACCTTATTTGTAATCCCGTAAGGGTCATATCGAGACCCTTCCGGGATCATTTCTGGATGGTTTTCAGGATCGGTCCGGGATTACGCCGGGGTAATTTCGGGACTTTTTCGGGATCATTTGGGGGCTCTTCCGGCATCATTTCTGGATGGTTTTCGGGATCCGTCCGGGATATCGTCGGGGTCATTTGGGGACTTTTTCGGGATCATTTGGGAGCTCTTCCGGCATCATTTCTGGATGGTTTTCGGGATCCGTCCGGGATATCGTCGGGGTCATTTGGGGACTTTTTCGGGATCATTTGGGAGCTCTTCCGGCATCATTTCTGGATGGTTTTCGGGATCCGTCCGGGATATCGTCGGGGTCATTTGGGGACTTTTTCGGGATCATTTGGGAGCTCTTCCGGCATCATTTCTGGATGGTTTTCGGGATCCGTCCGGGATCTCGTCGGGGTCATTTGGGGTCTTTTTCGGGATCATTTTGGGGCTCATCCGGCATCATTTCTGGATGGTTTTCGGGATCCGTCCGGGATCCCGTCGGGGTCATTTCGAGACTTTTTCGCGACTAATACGGGATCATTTGGGAACCCTTTCGGCATCATTTCTGGATGGTTTTCGGGATCTGTCCGGGATGCCGTCAGGGTCATTTTGGGACTATTAGGTTATCATTTGAGGACCTTTCCGGCATCACTTCTGCATGGTTTTCGGTATCCGTTCAGATTCTCGTCGGAATAATTGCGGGACTTTTTCGGGATCATTGGGGTCCCTTCCAACATCATTTCTGGATGGTTTTTGGGATTCGTCCGGCATCCCGTCGGGGTCATTTCGGGACTTTTTCTCGACTAATACGGGATCATTTGCGGGCCCTTTCGGTATCATCTCTGGATAGTTGTCGGGATCCGTTCGGGATCCCGTCAGGGTCTTTTCGGAACTATTGGGAGATCATTTGAGGACCTTTCCGGCATCATTTCTGGTTAGTTTTCGGGATCCTTTCCGGGTCTCATCAGGGTCATTTCGGGACTTTTTCGGCATCATTTAAGATTGGTTTTCAGGATTCGTCCGGGATCCGTCAGGGTAATTTCTGGACTTTTCCCAGACTATTTCGGGATAATTTTGGGACCCTCCCAAGATCATTTCTGGATGGATTTCGGGATCTGTCCGGGATGCCGTCAGGGTCATTTTGGGACTATTAGGTGATCATTTGAGGACCTTTTCGGCATCACTTCTGGATGGTTTTCGGTATCCGCTCAGGATCCCGTCGGAATTATTGCGGGACTTTTTCGGGATCATTTGGTGTCCCTTCCGGCATCATTTCTGGACGGTTTTTGGGATTCGTCCGGCATCCCGTCGGGTTCATTTCGGGACTTTTTCTCGACTAATACAGGATCATTAGCGGGCCCTTTCGGCATCATTTCTAGATAGTTGTCGGGATCCGTTCGGGATCCCGTCAGGGTCTTTTCGGAACTATTAGGTGATCATTTGAGGACATTTCCGGCATCATTTCTGGATAGTTTTCGGGATCCTTTCGGGGTCCAGTCAGGGTCATTTCGGGACTTTTTCGGGATCATTTAGAGATGGCTTTCAGGATTCGTCCGGGAACCCGTCAGGGTAATTTCTGAACTTTTCCGAGACTATTTCGGGATAATTTTGGGACCTTCCCAAGATCATTTCTGGATGGATTTTGGGATCAGTCCGGGATGCCGTCAGGGTCATTTTGGTATTAGGTGATCAATTGAGGGCCTTTCCGGCATCACTTCTGGATGGTTTTCGGTATCCGATCAGGATCCCCTCGGAATCATTGCGGGACTTTTTCGGGATCATTTGGGGTCCCTCCCAAGATAATTTCTGGATGGATTTCGGGATCTGTCCGGGATCCCGTCAGGGTCATTTAGGGGTGCGTTCGAGATCCCGTCAGGGTCATTTCGGGACTTCTTCGGGACTATATCGGGATAATTTCTGGATGGTTTATGGGATCCGTCCATGACCCCTTAAGGGTCATTTCGGGACTATTAGGTGATCATTTGAGGACCTTTCCGGCATCACTTCTGGATGATTTTCAGTATCCGTTCGGGATCCCTTCGGAATCAATTCGGGACTTTTACGGAATCATTTGGGATTCCTTCCGGCATCATTTCTGGATGGTTTTCGGGATTTGTCCGGGATCCCGTCGGGGTTATTTCGGGACCTTTTCGGGGCTAATACGGGATCATTTGAGGATCCTCTAGGGGTCGTTTCTGACTTTTTCTGTATTATTTCGGGATCATTTTGGGACCCTTTCGGCATAATTTCTTGATGGTTTGCCGGATCCATCAGGGTCATTTCGGGACCATTTTGGGATCATTTGGGGGCCCTTCCGAGATCATTTCTGGATCCGTCCGGGATGCCGTAAGAGCCATTTCGGGATTTTTTGTTACTTTTCCGGGATAGTTTTTGCACCCTTCCGGGATCATTTCTGGATCTGTGCGGGATCCCATCTGGGTCAATTCCGGACTATTTCGGGATCATTTTGGAATCCTTCCGGAATCATTTCTGTATGGTTTTCGCGATCCATCGTGGATCCCCTCGGAGCCATTTCGGAACTTTTTCTGGAGTTAGTCGGGATAATTTAGGGACCCTTCCTGGATATTTTCTGGACGGTTTTTGAGATCCGCCCGGGAGCCCGTCAGGGTCATTCAGGGATCATTTCTGTGTGGTTCTCTGGATACGTCTAGAATCGTGTCGCTCTCATTTCGGGTTTTTTTGGGACTATTCGGGGAACTTTTGGAGACACTTTCGGGGCATTTCTGGATGGTTTTCGGGATCCGTCCGCGATAGCTTTGGGGTCATTTCGTAGCTTTTTCTGGATAATTTCGGGATCATTTGGGATCCTATCAGGTTATCAGCACATTTAGTTCTTTTTTTTACTCAATTACAAAAATAAAATGCATTAGACAGAAAACAAAATTTTTAACAGATAATAAGCAGGCTAACGCGAATAGCCCATATATTTAACATTTTCCTTGCGGACGGGGCCGCGGGTAAAGGCTAGTTATATTATAAATGGGAAAGTTTGGATGTTAAGATGTTTGGATGTTTGGATGTTTGTCCAGACGTTTGTTTTTGTGACTCAATAACGCAAGAACGGCTGGACCGATTTGGATGAAATTTTGCACACATATAGCCAATAGTCTAGAATGATCTACCAGCTATATATTTTTCAAAAGGGGCGTAGTCCCCGCCCCCTAGGAACAGTTATAATTTAATTATTATATTTTTTCGTCTTTGCGACTGAATCACGCCAGAATGGCTACACGGATTTTGATGAAATTTGGGACACAGACAGTAGTCTACTAGCGAAATTTTTTTCGAACATGGAAAGAGGGGTGGGGGTCCCACGACCCTTCGAGAAATTATTTTTCATAATTTTTACACATTATAACTTTACGTATACTGGCCTTCACCAATATCACAGACTCAAGGGGTCAAATAAGTCGAGGGCTTACAAAGTAAGCAGTGACACCCTCCGCCCGCCCCCCTTTATCTCCCCCTCTGGTGTAAAATCCATAAATTGTTATAACTCAATCTAAATTTTCTCCTAAATCAATAGTTTTTGGTATCTGGTACATTCAGAACGAGATCTAGACAATTTTGGAGGAACGATCAGTGGTCCTCTCCTCTACTCCCGCCATCCGCCCTCCATCAATTGTTTTTATTAGCACGCTTTTATTAGCTTTACCTGTATGTTTCTATCTAACTTTTTATTCGCTCCAATGCGCCTGCTGCCTTATTAACATGGTTTTATAATTAGCTTCACCTTATTTGTAATCCCGTAAGGGTCATATCGAGACCCTTCCGGGATCATTTCTGGATGGTTTTCGGGATCGGTCCGGGATTACGCCGGGGTAATTTCGGGACTTTTTCGGGACTATTTCGGGATCATTTTGGGACCCTTCCGGGATCATTTCTGTATAGTTTACGGGATCCGTCCGGGATCCCGTCGGGGTTATTTTGGAACATTTTCGGGACTATTCCGGAATCATTTCGGGACTATTTCGCGATCATTTGGGGACCCTTCCGGCATCATTTCTGGATGGTTTTCGGGATCCGTGCGGGATCTCGTCGGGCTCATATGGGGACTTTTTCGGGATCATTTGAGGGCTCTTCCGGCATCATTTCTGGATGGTTTTCGGGATCCGTCCGGGATATCGTCGGGGTCATTTGGGGGCTCTTCCGACATCATTTCTGGATGGTTTTCGGGATCCGTCCGGGATCTCGTCGGGGTCATTTGGGGACTTTTTCGGGATCATTTTGGGGCTCATCCGGCATCATTTCTGGATGGTTTTCGGGATCCGTCCGGGATCCCGTCGGGGTCATTTCGGGACTTTTTCGCGACTAATACGGGATCATTTGGGAACCCTTTCGGCATCATTTCTGGATGGTTTTCGGGATCCGTCCGGGATCCCGTCGGGGTCATTTCGGGACTTTTTCGCGACTAATACGGGATCATTTGGGAACCCTTTCGGCATCATTTCTGAATGGTTTTCGGGATCCGTCCGGGATCCCATTAGGGTAATTTCGGGACTATTAGGGGATCATTTGGGAACCTTTCCGGCATCATTTCTGGATAATTTTCGGGATCCGTCCGGGATGCCGACGAGGTCATTTCGGGAATATTTCGGGATCATTAGGGATACCTACCGGCATCATTTCTGGATGGTTTTTGGGATTCGTCCGGGATCCCGTCGTGGTCCTTTCGGAACTTTTTTTCGACTAATACGGGATCATTTGCGGACCCTTTCGGCATCATTTCTGGATAGTTGTCGGGATCCCGTCACGGTCATTTCGGGACTATTAGGGGATCATTTGAGGACCTTTCCGGCATCATTTCTGTATTGTTTTCGGAATCCTTTCGGGATCCCGTCAGGGTCATTTTGGGACTTTTTTGGGGCAAATACGGGATCATTTGGGGATCCTCTAGGGGTCGTTTCGTGACTTTTTCTGTTTTATTTCGGGATCATTTGGGGACCCTTCCGGCATAATTTCTTGATGGTTTGCCGGATCCATCAGGGTCATTTCGGGACCATTTTGGGATCATTTGGGGACCCTTCCGAGATCATTTCTGGATCCGTCCGGGATGCCGTAGGAGCCATTTCGGGATTTTTTGTTACTTTTCCGGGATAGTTTTTGGACCCTTCCGGGATCATTTCTGGATCTGTGCGGGATCCCATCTGGGTCATTTCCGGACTATTTCGGGATCATTTTGGGATCCTTCCGGAATCATTTCTGTATGGTTTTCGCGATCCGTCGTTGATTCCCTCAGAGCCATTTCGGCACCTTTTCTGGAGTATGTCGGGGTCATTTGGGGACTTTTTCGGGATCATTTGGGGCTCTTCCGGCATCATTTCTGGATGGTTTTCGGGATCCGTGCGGGATCTCCTCGGGGTCATTTGGGGACTTTTTCGGGATCATTTGGGGGCTCTTCCGGCATCATTTCTGGATGGTTTTTGGGATCCGTCCGGGATATCGTCGGGGTCATTTGGGGACTTTTTCGGGATCATTTGGGGGCTCTTCCGGCATCATTTCTGGATGGTTTTCGGGATCCGTCCGGGATCCCATCAGGGTAATTTCGGGACTATTAGGGGATCATTTGTGGACCTTTCCGGCATCATTTCTGGATAATTTTCGGTATCCGTCCGGGATGCCGACGAGGTCATTTCGGGATTATTTCGGGATCATTTGGGATACCAACCGGCATCATTTCTGGATGGTTTTTGGGATTCGTCCGGGATCCCGTCGGGGTCATTTCGGGACTTTTTCTCGACTAATACGGGATCATTTGCGGACCCTTTCGGCATAATTTCTGGATAGTTGTCGGGATCCGTTCGGGATCCCGTCACGGTCATTTCGGAACTATTAGGGGATCATCTGAGGACCTTTCCGGCATCATTTCTGGATAGTTTTTGGAATCCTTTCGGGATCCCGTCAGGGTCATTTCGGGGCTTTTTCGGAATCATTTCAGGATTCGTCCGGGAACCCGTCAGGGTAATTTCTGGACTTTTCCGAGACTATTTCGGGATCATTTTGGGACCTTCCCAAGATCATTTCTGGATGGATTTCGGGATTTGTCCGGGATGCCGTCAGGGTCATTTTGGGACTATTAGGTGATCATTTGAGGACCTTTTCGGCATCCCTTCTGGATGGTTTTCGGTATCCGCTCAGGATCCCGTCGGAATTATTGCGGGACTTTTTCGGGATCATTTGGTGTCCCTTCCGGCATCATTTCTGGCTGGTTTTTGGGATTCGTCCGGCATCCCGTCGGGTTCATTTCGGGACTTTTGCTCGACTAATACGGGATCATTTGCGGGCCCTTTCGGTATCATTTCTGGATAGTTGTCGGGATCCGTTCGGGATCCCGTCAGGGTCTTTTCGGAACTATTGGGAGATCATTTGAGGACCTTTCCGGCATCATTTCTGGTTAGTTTTCGGGATCCTTTCCGGGTCCCATCAGGGTCATTTCGGGACTTTTTCGGCATCATTTAAGATTGGTTTTCAGGATTCGTCCGGTATCCGTCAGGGTAATTTCTGGACTTTTCCCAGACTATTTCGGGATAATTTTGGGACCCTCCCAAGATCATTTCTGGATGGATTTCGGGATCTGTCCGGGATGCCGTCAGGGTCATTTTGGGACTATTAGGTGATCATTTGAGGACCTTTTCGGCATCCCTTCTGGATGGTTTTCGGTATCCGCTCAGGATCCCGTCGGAATTATTGCGGGACTTTTTCGGGATCATTTGGTGTCCCTTCCGGCATCATTTCTGGCTGGTTTTTGGGATTCGTCCGGCATCCCGTCGGGTTCATTTCGGGACTTTTTCTCGACTAATACGGGATCATTTGCGGGCCCTTTCGGCATCATTTCTAGATAGTTGTCGGGATCCGTTCGGGATCCCGTCAGGGTCTTTTCGGAACTATTAGGTGATCATTTGATGACATTTCCGGCATCATTTCTGGATAGTTTTCGGGATCCTTTCGGGGTCCAGTCAGGGTCATTTCGGGACTTTTTCGGGATCATTTAGAGATGGCTTTCAGGATTCGTCCGGGAACCCGTCAGGGTAATTTCTGAACTTTTCCGAGACTGTTTCGGGATAATTTTGGGACCTTCCCAAGATCATTTCTGGATGGATTTCGGGATCTGTCCGGGATCCCGTCAGGGTCATTTAGGGGTGCGTTCGAGATCCCGTCAGGGTCATTTCGGGACTTCTTCGGGAATATATCGGGATCATTTCTGGATGGTTTATGGGATCCGTCCATGACCCCTTAAGGGTCATTTAGGGACTATTAGGTGATCATTTGAGGACCTTTCCGGCGTCACTTCTGGATGATTTTCGGTATCCGTTCGGGATCCCGTCGGAATCAATGCGGGACTTTTACGGAATCATTTGGGATTCCTTCCGGCATCATTTCTGGATGGTTTTCGGGATTTGTCCGGGATCCCGTCGGGGTTATTTCGGGACCTTTTCGGCGCCAATACGGGATCATTTGGGGATCCTCTAGGGGTCGTTTCGTGACTTTTTCTGTATTATTTCGGGATCATTTTGGGACCCTTTCGGCATAATTTCTTGATGGTTTGCCGGATCCATCAGGGTCCCGAAGAAGTCCCGAGAGGACCCTGACGGGATCCCGGCAGATCCCGAAATCTATCCAGAAATGATCTTGGGAGAGACCCCAAATGATTCCGAAAAAGTCCCGCAATGAATCCGACGGGATCCTGAACGGATACCGAAAACCATGCAGAAGTGATGCCGGAAAGTTCCTCAAATGATCACCTAGTAGTCCCAAAATGACCCTGACGCCATCCCGGACAGATCCCGAAATCCATACAGAAATGATCTTGGGAGGATCCCAAAATGATCCCGAAATAGTCTCGGAAAAGTCCAGAAATTACCCTGACGGGATCCCGGACGAATCCTGAAAACCAATCTTAAATGTTGCTGAAAAAGTCCCGAAATGACCCTGATGGGACCCCGAAAGGATCCCGAAAACTATCCAGAAATGATGTCCAAAAAAGTCCCCAAATGATCTCCTAATAGTTCCGAAAAGACCCTGACGGGATCCCGAACGGATCCCGACAACTATCCAGAAATGATACAGAAAGGGCCCGCAAATTATCGCGTATTAGTCGAGTAAAAGTCCCGAAATGACCCCGACGGGATGTCGGACGAATCCCAAAAACCATACAGAAATGATGCCGGAAGGGACCCCAAATGATCCCGAAAAAGTCCCGCAATTATTCCGACGGGATCCTGAACGGATACCGAAAACCATCCAGAAGTGATGTCGGAAAGGTCCTCAAATGATCACCTAATATTCCCTAAATGACCCTGACGGCATCCCGGACAGATCCCGAAATCCATCCAGAAATGATCTTGGGAATGTCCCAAAAAGATCCCGAAATAGCCGCGGAAAAGTCCAGAAATTACCTTGACGGGTTCCGGGATGAATCCTGAAAGCCATCCTTAAATGATCCCGAAAAAGTCTCGAAATTACCCCGACGGGATCCCGGACGGATCCCGAAAACCATCCAGAAATGATGCCGGAAGAGCCCCCGAATGATCCCGAAAAAGTCCCCAAATGACCACGGCGAGATCCCGGACGGATCCCGAAAACCATCCAGAAATGATGCCGAAAGGGTTTCTAAATGATGGCGTATTAGTCGCGAAAAAGTCCCGAAATGACCCCGATGGGATCCCGGACGGATCCCGAAAACCATCCAGAAATGATGCCGGAAGAGCCCCCAAATAATCCCGAAAAAGTTCCCAAATGACCCCGACGAGATCCCGGACGGATCCCGAAAACCATCCAGAAATGATGCCGGAAGAGCCCCCAAATGATCCCGATAAAGTCCCCAAATTACCCCGACGAGATCCCGGACGAATCCCGAAGACTATCCAAAAATGATGCCTAAAGGGGCCCAAAAAACCCCTAAAAAGTCCCGTAATGATCCCGGCAACCATCAAGACCTTATCTCTCGGAGGTACGCAAATGATACCGAAAGTACCCCGACGGGATCCCGGACGGATCCCGAAAACCATTCAGAAATGATGCCGGAAGGGTCCCCAAATGATCGCGAAATAATCCCGAAATGATTCCGGAATAGTCCCGAAAATGTCCCAAAATAACCCCGAGGGGATCCCGGACGGATCCCGAAAACTATACAGAAATGACCCCGGAAGGGTCCCAAAATGATCCCGAAATAGTCCCGAAATTACCCCGGCGGGATCCCGCACCGATCCCGAAAACCATCCAGAAATGATCCCGGAAGGGTCTCCATATGAGGTGAAGCTAATTATGAAACCATGTTAATAAGGCAGCAGGCGCATTGGAGCGAATGAAAAGTTACATAGAAACATACGGGTAAAGCTAATAAAAGCGTGCGGAGGAGGGCGGATGGCGGGAGTAAAAGGAGAGGACCACTGATCGTTCCTCCAAAATTGTCTAGATCTCGATCTGTATGTGCCAGATACCAAAAACTATTGATTTAGGAGAAAATTTATATTGAGTTACAACAATTTATAGATTTTACACCAGAGTGGTATATAAAGGGGGGGGGGGCGGAGGGTGTCACTGCTTACTTTGTAAGCCCTCGACTTATTTGACCCCTTGAGTCTGTGATATTGGTGAAGGCCAGTATACGTAAAGTTATAATGTGTAAAAATTATGAAAAATAATTTCTCGAAGGGGTCGTGGGACCCCCACCCCTCTTTCCATGTTCGAAAAAAATTTCGCTAGTAGACTACTGTCTGTGTCCCAAATTTCATCAAAATCCGTGTAGCCATTCTGGCGTGATTCAGTCGCAAAGACGAAAAAATATAATAATTAAATTATAACTGTTCCTAGGGGGCGGGGACCACGCCCCTTTTGAAAAATATATAGCTAGTAGATTCTTCTAGACTATTGGCTATATGTGTGCAAAATTTCATCCAAATCGGCCGTTCTTGCGTTATTGAGTCATAAAGACAAACGTCTGGACAAACATCCAAACATCCAAACATCTTAACATCCAAACTTTCCCATTTATAATATATATTAGATTAGATTAGATTAGATTAGATTACTTAATTCAATTCAGTAAAACCGTTTAACTTAAAATTTTTTTAAAATTATTTTTTTCTGCCGTAACCTAAGGTCGAGACCGTTTGCAAAACCACATTTTGGGTGTTGGTTGCTTATATTGCCCAGGCTGCACAAACGCAGGGACGAGATTGAGTATGGGCGGGCAACTATGGTTACTTACCATGCAGTTGGTGCGCATCATATTTGATCCTAAAAAATTTCTACAGGAGGAAATAAACACATAATTTTAAGATGAAAAGGAGTAAATTTTAAAATTAATTTTATTTTCAAATAAAGTAGTTAAATGTTATATAGGATTATTGTGAGGCCATCAGATTGCTTCAACAACAGCTGCGTGGTGTCATCCAATTATTGCCATTCTAACCCAAGATGCCCTGAACAGCACCGGACACTTTACCTCCCAAAAGAGATCCGCCTTGTGAATCTCCACATAGGAGCCTTGCTACCTCAGACAGGACGTTTGCATTAACACTACCATCAGCAACGCCGTTACTAAGAAGGTTCTTGACCAGATCACAGACTGTGGCTCCTAACTGAGAGCTGACATTTGAACCAAAACCGGCTGCAGAAACGATTGCAAAGCAAGCGAGAGCCAAAACGAGAGCGAATACGAAGGCTGATGAATTCATTGTTGCTAAGATAAAGGACTGCTTGAACACAAGTGTATGACTTTCGAAAATCCAACCGGCCTTTTATACAAAAATTTGTATGAAATTCTAGAACAAAGATTTGCTAAAATCTCACTTTCTTAACTCTTATGGTTTTGTAAATATTTAAACAGTGCAAGAAGTTTCGTTCATTGTTTTGTTAGAAAGAATCCTTCAAATTATTTACGAATATTATGTAATAAATCTTATGCTATTATATACTTCTTCTTCTTCATAGATGCAAGATAAATCTGAGTGCTTTGTCAGACTATTCACGCGTGCATTTTAAGGTCCATAATAAAACCACAAAGATACACAAAAGCTAGAAAGATTAACCACAATATCCCAGCCATAAAACCTGCAATGATTTTAAGTAAAATAAATACAAAATTAGATAAATAATTGGTTGGAAAATAAAAATAGAAATTTCTTATATGTAGGTCGCCTCATTCTTTTATTTGTTGTCGACAGCCGGATCATTTTTATCCATTTACATGGTACGACTTAGGTTCCACCCATAAATAACGTGACGCGCAGTTAGCTGCTTTTCGAAGCCCCTTCCCTCCCTACGTCACGCATAGTGAAGGCTCTCTCGTAAGTTTGTGTGCTACTTTCAGAAATTATTTCCCACTTAATAGGAGAGGGGGTGTCTTTAACTACAAATTCAGCCATTCCCAAAACTATGGTTGACCCTGGTCAAAAGTTAGATGGTAACATTTTTACCAGAAAATAAAACGCCTTTAGATAGCAAGACACTTATACGCTCATACAGCTCATTATTTGTCGAGAGAGAACTTCACTTTCAGTTGGTCCCCTCTAAATCCAGGAAACATAAAAAAAATGTATGGTCATAAGATGAAACGGAAATATCTGGTCGAATTGGAAAAGGTCGGAAAGTCAAATAATATTATGGCCAATTGAAGTGGTCATAAGGTCAATTGACGTTATCGCCTCCGGAAGACTAACACATTTCGTTTGTTTACGTGGAAGACTAGCATGTTTCAATCGTGTAAATTTTCCGGGGTTTTCCCCTGGGCCCGGGGTTTCTTAGGGGGCCCGCGATTTAGAGGTACTAAGACATTTTTTTTAATTCAACAGAGTCTTTAGTTGTTCCATGTGCAAATTTTAAGCCGAATTTCAAAAACAACGAATATTGATAATGATTTTTTGCCTGGGCCTGAGGAGACAATAAAAACATCAAACAAAAATGTATGTTTACATGAATCCGAAATCGTAAAGTTTTCGTAGTGGCACTGAGGAAGGTTTATCTTCAAAAAGTCATCTAACAATACCACCAACTCTGTATCAAAGTCCAGATTATTTAAGGCTTCGATATCGGTACCGTGAATAATGAGTTTTTGCGATCTGAAGAAGTCAACGAAATAATTCGTCGAGGTCATCAAAAGTGTCCTGTTATTTTTCCACGTGATTGTCATGACGAGGCATATCCTACCTTGTTGTTAAACAGAATCTTGCCAAATGGAGAGAAAGTGGAGCATGACTGGTTAGTGTGGAGTGCCAGTAGCAATGTTTTTTATTGCCTACCATGTCGTCTCTTAAGCACCAATACTTTAAATCGACCTAAAATGTGTTGTCCTGGCGGATATTCGAAATTCCAGGTATGGAAGAAGCTATACGATAAACTGCCATCACACGAAAATATTCAAGATCACATTAAATGTTATATTCAATGGCGATCTTTACAAAATCTAATTCAAACGGCGGCCACAATTGATACACTTATCAATGAACTGCTAATCACTGAAACTCAAAAGTGGAAAGAAATTTTATATAGAATTTTGGACATTATTTTATTTTTTGGTGAAAGAGGTCTAGCTTTCAAAGGCGAAAGTATATATCTTGGTGAACGAAACGATGGAAATTTTTTTTGCATCTAAGATTTCATAAGCCAATATGATCCGATACTTAGAGATCATTTGGAGAAAGGTAGGATTTAACAACAGCAGCACAAACGTTTACAAGTTCAATATCTATCCCAAAACATTCAGAACGAGTTTGTAGAAATGTGTGCAAAGCACGTTAGGGAAACTATATTAGATCAAGGAAAGAAAGCCAACTATTTTGCTATTATCGTTGATACTATGCCTGATGCTACGTTCATTTTGCGCTAACTCCATTTCAATTCGAAAGCACCAAATTTTACAATTCAAGAACGGTTTTTGGCTTTCGTGAATTGTAACCAAAAACCTGGTCAGAAAATCGCTGATCTAATTTTCCACACTTGATTGAAGATTGTCGTGCACAAGGGTGCGATAACTTTCTTCGGAGTTGTACCAAAATGTTTTACTATTTTTAGCAGCACTCCACAATGATAGGACATCTTCAAAAAAATGTACTGATCTCTCTTCATAGCCTTTCAGCCAAAAGCCAAATTTGTCTGCGCAAGCATACGGCGATGTTACCGGCATTCTCAAGTACATCAACAAGTTCGAATGTATCTTGCTGTCCTACGGTTCGGGCGAGTGCAGCAAAAATGGTTGAATAATACAAGACGGACGTTTCTCAAAGCAAAGAATGCGAAATAATTCACTTGAAACACATTTACGAAGCAAATTTTGACAAAGTTCTGTCACCATTGGAATTGCTAAATGCCATCTACATATGTTCAAAATCTGTATACAATTTTCCCCAACATTTGTGTTGCTTTACGTATCTGTAGCTGGTGCAGAACGTTCCTTCAGCGTCCTTTCAAGAATAAAAAACTTTCATAGATCGTCTTCATCTCAAGAGCGAGTTTCAGGACTTGCGACTCTTTGTATTGAATCCGTTTTGGCAAGACAGGTAAATTTTGATATTATTATAAAAATTTTGCAGCGAAGAAAGCAAGTAAAGCCACTCTTTGATATCCGAACCTTCTATATTGAATAATTAAAATTTATAATCATCATTAAATTTATCAGAAATGTATTAAAATGTTACCAAATAACTAGAAAAGATTATTTGAAACAATATGTGGCTGTTAAAAGAGAATTTTATTTCTACGTTGCAATAAAATAGTATAAGTAGTCAATATTCCGTGTTAATTTTATTGTCAGCTTTTAGTCCAAACATTTTTTTGATGTAATCCATCAATAATGATTCATTAATCAAATGTATTAGTGTATTTTTTATAGGGGGCCCGTAAATTGTTCAGTCCCGGGCCGGATTTTCTCTCTACGGCCCTGGTCCTAAGACCCAACAATTATATATGTAAACCAGACGTTGAGGTAGACTCATTGGCCAGAAAGAGGTGGCTGGTCTCACAATATATAAAGCGGCAGAGGTTTTACAGCACCGATCCATGAAAAAATACGGGCTTATAGATTAACCCAATGGTAAACAAAACGTTCATTGTCAGCACTTTATTTTAAACGGCTCCGGCTTACCCCGAAAACGTGAAACATGAAACACTCCTAGCCGTATTATCAAACCCGACAGACATTGCTCTGACTTTCTCTATCTATCCACCTGTTTTTTTTCTGTTTAGAACTCCTCCTCTCTTTTTTGCTCTTCCCTCAGCATTTCCTATCTTACCTTAATCGGCTCATTAAATTTCCCTATCCATTACATTCTTCCGTAAACCTTCCCGTTTTTCCTCTTACACCATGCTTTTATTCTTTGTTTTCTATTTCCTTTTCTTTTATGTCCCCGATTCCAATGTATGTTTGCCTTTTTGTACTCAGCTGAGCAGAGCTCGCAGAGTATATTAATTTTGTTCGCATAATGGTACCCCGTATCTGCATAAACTCATCGAGGTAGATAGAAATTCATTTAGCCATGTCCGTCCGTCCGTCTGTCCGTGAACACGATGACTTAAGTAAATTTTGAGGTATCATAATGAAATTTGGTATGTAAGTTTCTGGGCACTCATCTCAGATCGCTATTTAAAATGAACTAGCACGCCCACTTTTTCGATATCGAAAATTTCGAAACCCCGAAAAAGTGTGATAAATCATTAACAAAGACGGATAAAGCGATGAAACTTGGTAGGTGGGTTGACCTATGACGCAGAATAGAAAATTAGTCAATTTTTTTACAGTGGGCGTGGCACCGCCCACTTTTAAAAGAAGGTAATTTAAAAGTTTTGCAAGCTGTAATTTGGCAGCTGATTATGTAATGTTCGGTTACACGCGAACTTAGCCTTCCTTATTTCTTATGTTTACGGCTTTTCCGGAAAAACTATGTGACAGTATGGAAACATTTAGCGGCACTTATATGGTGCAATACTCTTGGGACAAACAAAGCAACTTATATTTAGAACCCTATAAAATTAGAATAATATAACTCGAAGTCGAAGCAGTATGTGGTCAAAACCCAAGCAAAAAATTTTTGTTCACATATTTCATAACCCGTTTAATTATTCCCCACGGCGCGTGAGGCAGTGTTTAGAGATGGGACGCCAGATAGAAAACGAGAATAAACTGTCAACATGTTGGCAAATGAAGTTTTAATGTCAAATTTGCCATTTTTATTCTCACTTTGTAGTCAAAATGGACGGCAAACACATTTGCATAAGCGGAAATGTAGTCATTGCACGGCGAATCCATACCAGGTGGTGGCAAAGCGAATTCAATCAATTCGCCGTACAGAAGAATGTCAAGTTAAGAGAAAATTTAATTTATTTCGATTAACTGACATATTAAAGTACAAGGCGCTGTATGGAAAATAATCAAAAGAAAGCAATCTGCTGTTGGGATAACGACACCTGGTACTGAATTCGCCTAGAGTTATTGACAAACAATTAAGTTTGTTTGCGTTTTTTTTTTTTTTTTTTTTTGTTTGAATATTTTTTCATTTTATTCATTATCGAGCAGTAAGAGTGGGATAGGTATTTTGTATGCACTGAAAGAAAAAAGCTGGTTAAATCAACGGTATAACTGGGTAATTCAACCGATATTTCCGGCAATTTTTTTCCATCGCAAATAGCTGTTGAATCAACTTTGCACAAATTTTTGATTCTGAATTAACCGTTTTAATCAACAAATGAAACTTCATCAAATGAAAAACAAATAATACACTTTTACAATTTTCAATTTCGCCATAAAAAGACAAATGAAAATTGTTTAAATTGTAATTATTTGGAGCTTTTCGGAGGATAAACTAAAGACAAAACACAAGGTTTCTCTTTTCCACCTACGCGTTTCGATGACATTTTTTCATCTTCGTCAGGGAGACTGTATATTTATCATAAAATATGATATAAAACAAAACAAACATTAACCCATTAGTTAGAATTACACAATTTACATCACTCTGTTGTTAACATAATACTTACATTCAATTTATAACATTGAAACTTTCAACATCTAACACATAAATAAACAAAACTTTACATTTAATTCACTGCCTCCATTCATGTTTCCTGCTTCGTCCATTGGCTGATAATGCCGTCATATAAGCGCAGTTTATATCGTTGACGTCTTCTTTGATATTCATTGCAGTATTGATTTTTTGTTGTATTCGTAGAGCTTCCAGCGTCATTCGTGTTCGTTCTTTCCCTTCAACGTCTAATATTTTCGCGTTTTCGAAGTCCGCTGTTTGTCCTTTGTTGGTCAAATGTTCGCATAGTGCTGTTGTTGTTTTTCTATTTTTGGCGTCTAGTCTATGTTCGTTTATTCGTACACTTAAGCCCCAAATACACGGCACGAACATTTCCGCGAACATTTCCGCGAACATTCCCGTTATGTCATGTTTCTGCGACCTTTTCTGTCGTGTATGGTGGTGTTTTCTAGTTCGCGCAAATGTTCGCCAAAAATCAAAATATTTTAATTTTTGGCGCACATTTGCGCGAACTGTTCGTGCGTGTATGGCGAAATAGCTCATAATCGTAGTAATTTCTGAACGGAACAGACGTGCGCGGAAAAGTAAAATGGACAATAAAAAATTTCTGAGTGAATTTATTGAAATGTATAAATCTTTGCCGTCATTGTGGCAAGTAAAAAGCAAAGATTATTGTAATAGAATTAAAAAGAATAATGATTATGGCAAAATTTTTTGTAAAAGTTGGTCAAATGTTGCCTTGCTCATACAAACATTAAACCATTCTTTGCACCAAATTCTTTTTTTGCGATCTTCTCTCTTTTTTTACGCTTAATTGCCACAGCGAGCAATATTGCTGCAGCACAATTGTTGTCCGTATTCATCGCTGTCTGAAAGAGAAGTAATGTTCGGCCAAAAGTTCGTATGGTGTATGGCCAAAGCTGCGAACAAGATTGCGGAATGTTCGCGGAAATGTTCGTGTCGTGTATTTGGCGCTTTAGCGATCGCTTCGTCGTTCCAATGTATATTTGATTGCAAGTTTCTCCTGCGCTCCCATTACATTTTATTTCGTATACCACATTATGTTGTTGTTCTTTGTCGATTTTGTCTTTTGTTTGTGTAAAGATTGTGTTCAAAGTTCGATTTGGTTTATGCGCAAATTTTATATTGTTGTTGCGTGTGATGCTATACAATGTTTTGTTGTCCGTTAATCCTGGTATGTAATTGACGCCTGCATATATTTTCTTTTCTTTTACATTCTTTTGTTCAGTGATGCTTTGCGCACAGTTGGTTTGACTAATTGTTGTTGTTATCCATGCGTCTATTAATGTATTAGGGGAGCCATTCTTATATAAAATATTTTTAATTTTTTTAAAATTTGTGGTCATGAACTCCTGTTCACATAAATTGTAGATTTTCTTTATAAAGCTTATGACCGTGTTCTTTTTTTTGCAATCATGGGTTATTTGAATGGTAGGTAGTTTATTATTCTAGATGATGATACGGCTTTAGCATACCAATTAGTTTTTAGGGTTTGGTTCGATTTTATAACTTCGATATCTAGGAAGGGCAACTTGTTGTTTTTCTCTTTCTCTACTGTAAATTTTATTTTGGTATGTTGTTTATTTAGTGTTTTAAGTATTTCTTCCACGTCCTTAGTTTTAATTATAGCGAATATATCATCTACATATTTGTTTATGTATTTGATATACATGTCCTTTAATTTAAGCTTGTTTAAATATAACAGTGACTGTCACGAGACTCATAAGAAGAAAGTAGTGAACGCCGTGAGCGTAAGTTTCTCTTTAAAATTAGCTGATGCATTTCCATAGTATTGGCAGTTCTTCGCTGTTGAAATAACCAAGCAAATCATTTCTTTGATTGAGAATCTGTAACTTTTACAGAATATTGTTAACTTTAGACCAACAGTTTTTCTTTTAGTTGAAATGACTATATAAAATTGTACTCTTGACAAAAAAATCTCCGTTGAATTAATCTTTATGCAATAAATTTTACTGAATAACTGTTAGTACAAGAACAACAAACCTGATTTGCTGTCTTTACGGGCGTTATTTCTTTCGGTGTAGGTAATTGGTACAGTATGCCAACAAAATACCGTTCGCAAACTTAAGCAAGCGGGCTTACAATAATAAAAAAATACTTTCTGCCCATGACGCAGTTAAACCAGACAGGTGAAGTCATTAGCACAACAACAAAAATTTGACGGCCCTCATAATCCGGTCTTGATTTTTAAAGTTGTAAGGAGGGAAAATTTTTGGTACCATTTTGCTACTTTTTTACTATCTTTATAATCCAATGTGTGGAAAAAAGCCAAACACACATTGGAATCGGGGACATAAAAGAAAAGGAAATAGAAAACAAAGAATAAGAGCATGGTGTAAGAGGAAAAACGGGAAGGTTTACGGAAGAATGTAATGGATAGGGAAATTTAATGAGCCGATTAAGGTAAGCTAGAAAATGCAGAGGGAAGAGGAAATAAGAGAGTGCTAGACAGAAAAAAGGCAGGTAGATAGATAGAGAAAGTCCGAACAATGTCTGTTGGTTTTGATCATATGGCTGGGAGTGTTTAATGTTTGCCTAAACGTTTTCGGAGTAAGCTGGAGGCGTTTAAAATAAAGTTCTGATAAGCCAAAGTGTTGTTTGCCACTGGGTTAATCTATAAGCCCACATTTGTTCAAGGATCGTTGCTGTAAAACCTCTGCCCTTTATATATTGTGACACCAGCCACCTCTTTCTGCCCAATGAGTCTACCTCAACGTTTGGTTTACATATATAAATGTTGGGTCTCGGGACCATACACTGTCAAGATCGTTCTTATTACAAGCCACCCAGGTACTCATCGTCAACTTCATGATATTATTCCAGATCGTCAAACATCTCATTGATGGCAGCAGTAACTGCCTATATTACTTGGTTCTGGACAATGTCGTGCTCTGAAGATCCAGTCATTCAGGTTCGTTGACTACAACTTGTCCATTGCCTGTCAGGAAAAGAAAATAAACCCTCTCACAAAAGGAACTAGAGACCGAAGGCGTTATGCTGCAGATAGTCAAGAAGCAACACTTAAATTTATGTGTCAAATGCGAATTCATTTTGTAATATTGAGTTCACCTTTCTGGTTTATTACGTAATGATGAAATGCTAATATTATGTCATTCATCAGGCGCGTAACTTTAGACTTCAAGTAAGCTTAAGCTATCCAAAAGTATAAAGGTCTTTATATAATTGAGTGCGATAAGGACTTCTATGCAACTCCTTATTTTCCCATTCAGTTTGACTTATATTTGACCAGATATTTCCGTTTAACCTTATGACCATAAATTATTTTTGTTATGTCTTCCTGGATTTAGAGACGACCAACTGAAAGTGAAGTTCTCTCTTTACAAATACTGAGCTGTATGAGCGTCTTGCTATCTTAAGGCGTTTTATTTTCAGGTAAAAATGTTACCATCTAACTTTTGAACTGGGTCAACCAGAGTTTTGCGCAATGGCTGAGGTTGTAGTTAAAGATACCCCGTTTCCTATTCAGTGGGAATTATTTTGTGAAGCTAACGAGAGAGAGCCGAGAAGAGGACAACATTATTTTCAGACAAGAAAACTTAAGAAATATTTGGAACGGTTAATCTCAAGAATTACCAAACCGATTTTTATGAATTTTTTTAAAATGAAAGTATTGGCGCAAATAAACACCCTGCGCTTTTTATTTTTTCCATTTTCACAAACTAATGCCCTTTTAGGGATAAAATTGATGAAAACCTCCGAATAATGCTAGCATAAAACTTTTCGATATCAAAATCCCAACTACAGCCGGCCAACACAAACAACTTTGTGTTTGTGAAGAGACACATATACTCACAGCCAAAGAGAATGCGTCATTTCGCTCTTGGCAAATGGACGAGTTTTTTGCTCGCAACGAGCTGATGTGTGTACAATGTACATTGTACATACATACATATGGAAGCTAGCGCGCGCAAATCAAGAAACGTATTGTAAAGAATTTACTGCAAATCCTCTTATTTGCCCTTTTGCTAAGTTCGAATAACTAAACTATTGAATAAATAACTCCAATATTGAATAATGGAAAAATGGCCTTTATTAAAGTATTTCACAATAATACTTATACTTTACAACTAGTTGGCTTAATAACCAAACTTACTGATAGCTTAAATGAAACTCTACTGTTGCCCGACAAATTGCGTGCTTAATCAAAAACTGATCATAGCGCCTCTACCGCTGGTGCTTTTATACTCTGTGATTTCCTCGTGGCATCTTTTAGGCGCTTCGAGAATTTACTTAGTTACCGCCATATAATTATAACTACAGATGCACGCATATAGCTTCTCATATGCGTGTATTTGTGAGCGACACTTCAACAATTACAATTGCATACTTTTGGGAGCATCTCAGATAAGATATCTGCATGTGTTTGTGCATCCCTTCTCTGCTGCGTGTACGTACGTATGTGTAGATACAAGTGACTGTGTGCTTTATTGTTGTTGGGACTTCATTTACTTAGCATTAGACTAGGGATGTGAGTATCACTTAGTGTCACTCATATTCGTCACAGTATGTATGAATTTTTCAAACGTCATTGCATTTATGATTGTATGCTGCAAAACATTGCCTAAAAAAAATCCATGGCATATTATTGGAAGTTTATTACCACCGCCCAACATGGTTCCAAAATGTTTACGAATATATTTTTCTTCCCAAGAGGAGCAGCTTACGTTGTGCCAAAATGAGCCCCAACTCTTCAAAGGGATATTTTGCAATTATTTCAAGAAGTTCTGCTTGAAAATAATGTGCATGTTCGAAGTTTTATGACTTCTATGGAGCGTATGCCATCTAATTCGAATAACTATGGGGTTGTAATCCATGCCGACAAACGCCCTGTTAATGAACACCGTGGTCGATATAATGCCCCGACTACAGACGAGGTCGATATATGACGAAAATGCTGGTCCCCGCCATATTGTGCTCCAGTCCCTCGATAACGCTATTCATCGTATGTCAGAAATTCATCCTTCATATGACCCCTTGCAATACCCTATCATATTTTTATATGGTGAGGACGGTTACAGCAAAATTTACCGCAAACTTCTCCAAGCAGTGGAGCACCTAACCAACAAAAAATAGTTGCATGTATGCAATTTTATACATATAAAATTATGATTAGAGAAAATAGCTTTAATGTGCTTCATAGATATGGACATCTCTTTAGCCGAGACTGTGTGGACATGGCTGCTAAACTGCTGACCAAAAAGTTCAATTTTGTAAGAGAACACCAAAAGACGTTTCATACAAATAGTTACCCGTATATACATCTAAGGGATGCTGTTAACGAGGATTGCAATCCTGAAAATATTGGTCCGTTAGTAATTTTGCCGTCTTCATTTACTGGATCTCCTCGATATTTGCATGAACGTAAGCAAGACGCTCTCTTATATGTCCGTCATTATGGAAGGCCTGACTTATTTATAACATTCGCATGCAATCCAGAGTGGACTGAAATCTAAAACGAATTGTTTCCTAATCAACGACCAACTGAGCGCCATGACATTGTGTCAAGAGTATTCCATATCAAATTACACCAACTCATGAGTTTAATTACAAAACAAGATATTTTTGGAAAAGTTAGATGCCATATGTTTACTCTTGAATGGCAAAAGCGAGGTTTACCTCACGCGCATATTATAGATAAAATTCTTCCCGATGACATGGGTCGCATTATATCAGCGGAAATTCCAAATAAAGACGATATAATTACTAAAAATATTGTAACGAATGTTAGTAGCACTGAGCAATGCTATCGTCTCTAAGCCGATGCTAACCAGCGACGTGAATGCACATCAATAATTCAATCATTATGTATCTACATAAACGAATAAATAATTGCGTCTACACATATGTACGTATACGAACATCGGAGCGGCAATGCACAAATACATGCATATATCTTATCTGAGTTGTCACAAGAGAGAGCAATAATTTGTGCACGAAGTTGTGGCTGGCGATTTTGTAGCCGAAACTAACTAGTAACTTCTGGAAATAGAAGAGCCTAGATGTATGCAGCGTAAACTATAAAAGTGGCGCAGGCGAGTAAGAAGTAATTTAGTTTGATTTGAGTTGTCAAGCAGTTTGATTAAGACGATATCTAGCGAGCAATAGCAGTGTTATTTTGAATAGTAGAGTTTCATTGAGCTATCAATCAGTGTGGTTATTAAGCAAGCTATTCGTTGCACAGTTTGTTATTGTGAAGTACTTTAATAAAGGCCATTTTGCATTATTACAAATTGGAGTTATTTATTCAACAGTTTAGTGATTCGAACTTAGCAGAGAATTGTAAATAAGAGGATTTGCAAGCAATTTCGTTACAATTGGTGTCAGAAGAGGAATTGTTGAATAAATTCCAGAGGACTACAAGGACATGGCAAAGTTCAGTGAATTGAAGATCCAGCAATTGAAGAAGGAGTTGGAGAGCCGTGGATTGAATACAACCGGCAATAAGATCGAACTACAAGCACGGCTACGAGAGGTAATGGAGTTGGAAGGAATTGATGTGGACGAGTATGTCCTTTATCCCGATGTGGAAGAGCCAGCGACTAAATTGGAAGAGAAGATAGAGACTCCGAATGTAGACACTAACGCGATACTTGCAGTGCTGAAGCAAATGTCATCGCAAATGTCATCTCAACTTGAAGAGCAGAAGACATATATGGCATTCCAGCTGGAATCACATGAGACACGTATTTCAGAAATGTCGACACAGATTACATCAAAGATGGAAACACAACTGAAAGAGCAAGAGGCGCGTATATCATCAAAACTCGAAGCGCGTATAGACGAGAAAATAACGCAGTTTGAAGAAAAATTTGAGGCAGAGGTGGATGCTTTGAGAGGTCGTATACAGGAATTGCAACTTAATCGTCCAGCAGTTTCAGCGAGTAATCCAAAGGTAAAAACACCATCCTTTGACGGTTCTGTTCCTTTCCAGGTGTTTAAGATTCAGTTTGAGAAGACCGCAGCAGTGAACAACTGGAGTGCGGAAGATAAAGTTGCTGCACTATTCGTGGCATTGAAAGGATCTGCTGCTGAAATCCTACAGACTATTCCCGAGGGAGAGCGGAACAACTACGAAACATTGATGAACGCTCTAGAGAGGCGATACGGAAGCGAACACAGGAAGCAGATACACCAAATAGAGTTGCAAAACCGCTACCAAAAAGCTAATGAGACTTTGCAGGAGTTTGCGTCAGATGTCGAAAGGCTTGCACATTTGGCGAATGCCGACGCACCCGTGGAATACACCGAAAGAGTAAAAATTCAGAGCTTTATAAATGGCATACGGGACGTCGAAACGAAGCGAGCCACATACGCAAACCCAAAGCCAACATTTGCAGAGACGGTATCACATGCATTGACTCAGGAAACCGCCTCACTATTGAGTAAACCAGCATACAAAGCTCATCGTGTGGAAGTAGAAAGGCCAGAGTGGGTAGACACAATTTTGGAAGCACTGAAGGGATCTCAACAGAAGAATGCCAGAGTTATTAAATGTTTTAAGTGCGGCAACCCAGGTCACATTGCACGTCATTGCGATATTGGTCCTAATAGTTCCAACAATGTGGGTGGCCGTTAACGCAAAGCTGGCGGAAATGAGCAAGAGCGTGTCGAATGTAAAGAACGAAAACTTGCCCCGGCTATTGAATGTCCCGTGATATCTGTGTCGCAAATGGGAAGGAAATCAAGCAGTCTTACCGTCAGAGGGAATGTGGATGGTAAAGAACGTGTACTGACTGTAGATACGGGCGCATCTCATTCCTTGATCCGATCTGACTTGGTCAACAGGAGAGTAAAACCGTTACCTGGAGCAAAGTTGCGTACGGTCACTGGCGAGTATAACCAAGTTCAGGGAGAAGTGATATGTGAAGTATTGATTGGGAGGGTCATGGCTCTACACAAATTTGTTGTGGCGGAGATTGTTGATGAAGTTATATTGGGAGTGGATTTCTTGGTTGACCATGACATCAAGATCGATATGCAGAGAAGGGTGATACGTTATGAGAACCAAGATGTGCCACTTAACTTTAGTTTGGAAAAAGGGTTCAGCAGTAATCGGGTACTGGTGGAGAAGACTCGACGAAGGCCACGAAATTCAAAGGTAAAGGTTGATGGAACAAATGGGCCAAACAAATCAAAGCCGAAGGTTCCTGTGAGCGAAACACTGGCATTGAAAAGCCCTAACGGACGTACTAAAACGAAGAAAGAATGCAAGGGTGGTTTCAAGCCAAGGCACACTACTGTTGTGAAGCGTCGGAACGATACTGATTATGCAAAGCAAATCCGTCCAGCGCAAGCTCTGCGAAGTAGTTCTTCATTGGCCGAGCAACAGAGTGCGAGGGAACGATCCAGAATAATGAGTAGTAAGATGAAACACAGGTACGACAAGGAAAATAATTCGCAAGGTTTCCGGGAGGGAAATTTGGTACTGTTATACAACCCTCACCGGCGGAAAGGTGTTCCATCCAAATTTCGGTGCAGTTGGGAAGGCCCGTACAAGGTTGTGAAGAAGATAAGTGATATCATCTACCGCATACAAGCAATTGGGAAATCACGAAATAGAAGAGTGGTACATTTGGCGATGCTAGCAGCGTTTAGAGTGAGAGATTTGTCTGATCGGGACGATCAGACTTAGGTGGAGTGCAGTGTAACGAATGTTAGTAGCACTGAGCAATGCTATCGTCTCTAAGCCGATGCTAACCAGCGACGTGAATGCACATCAATAATTCAATCATTATGTATCTACATAAACGAATAAATAATTGCGTCTACACATATGTACGTATACGAACATCGGAGCGGCAATGCACAAATACATGCATATATCTTATCTGAGTTGTCACAAGAGAGAGCAATAATTTGTGCACGTAGTTGTGGCTGGCGATTTTGTAGCCGAAACTAACTAGTAACTTCTGGAAATAGAAGAGCCTAGATGTATGCAGCGTAAACTATAAAAGTGGCGCAGGCGAGTAAGAAGTAATTCAGTTTGATTTGAGTTGTGACGGACTTTTCCTTGCGCCGGGGTATGCTCAGTCCGTCCAGGATCCCTGTGGAATTAGAGAAGAATCCCTATCGTCTCCTTTTAAAGAGAAAGATCCCGTTTTGTTGTTAAAAAGAAACGTTATAAACTCTTTATTCCGAAATATTCAAACTACCCTTAAAGCTATGGCGACGGAGGTGGGAAACCACCGTCGGTTCTACGCCGATGGGGTGGATTTGGGTCCTCACACTCTCCCCTCACCTGCCGTAAGCAGGGTTACCGTTACCAGGCCGGTCCTACTGCTGCGGAATGATGATGTACCAATATACGAATGTAAATTCAAAGTTATACGTATATGTACATTAGGGTATTTCAAAAAAAAATTATGTCGGTAAATTTGAATATTGCAAAATTTGAAAAATGTGGTTTTGCGTGTGTGGCCCCAAGGCCGATGAATTTGGGTCCTCACGCTCTCTCCTCACCTGCCGTAATGTGACTTACTGTCACCATTGTAAAATTCAATTTCTCGTAGCGGTCAATACTTGCGTTATTTATAGGGTAATCTCTCGCGATTTGGGTCTTGTTCTAAAATGAAATGTTATGCAGAATTCCGTCACCAGGTTATAGCATTGGCTGGCTATGTGGTTGACGTAGTTCATCGTCGTCAGGATCCCGTTGTCTAGGGTTGGGGCTTGCGCTCGTGCTGTGTGCCACCCACTCCGGTCTTCATCTACCACCTGTTGGTTGTTGATTATGTCTGCGCGTTCGATTCCGAGATCATTTGCACCTGAATTGGCGAGTGCTAGTGAACCACACGTCGCTACCGTGCTGTAATCCGTCTGATCTTCTTCCGTGACCTGGACTGTTTGCGATGTTGACGCGCGTGGCGTTGCTCTTACTACGGCCAGTTGCTCTGTGTGTTCCTCGATGGATATCTCGGTAGAACGTTGGTTCGAGGTTCTACTACACGTTGCTGATGATGGTGCGCGTTGTGTTGTTGCTATCATCGTCGGTCGTCCCGTTTGTTCCCCGATGGGAACTTCGGTGAAGCCCCAATTCGGGGCTTGGCGGGGCGCTTTCGACTTACCACGTTCGCGGGGTGAACGTATTCTTCTTTCTGTTTCTGGACTTGCTTCTTCTTCGACTGTCGCTTGATGGTATGCTTTTAGCTCGCTTATGTGTGCCGTCCTCCTTTTGCCGTTATGCACCTTGTCTAGCTCGACGATTACGGGCGATACGAAATTCGTTACACGATGAGGCCCACTGTATCTTGGTGCTAACTTTGCTGCGAAATTGTCCACTGCTTTGAACAGCTGATGCTCTTTTACTAGTACCAAGTCGCCCACCGCCGGTTGCCATTGCCTCCTACGTAAATTATAATGCCCTGCCTGCTCCGCTGACGCTTGCTGTTGTCTACAACGTGCCATCTGATATACCTCTCGCATTTTCGCCATCTTTTCGCTGAGAGCCACCTTCTCCTCGCCTGTGCCAAGTATTTGCTCATCGTAGAGGGCGTTGGGGATCCTCGGTTCCCTACCCTGTACCACGAATGCTGGACTGTAGCCTGTTGACTCGCATACGCTCGTATTCAGTGCTAGTGTCATCTCTGGCAACAACTCATCCCATGTCTTATGCTCCTTCCCAGTGAATTGTGCTATCATCCTCTTGATGTTACGATTCGCTCTCTCCGTCGGGTTCTCTTGCGGTGTGTACGGTGCCGTTAGCTTGTGCTTTATGCCGGCTTCTTGTAAAAACTTCTTGAAATTCCTGCTTGTGAACTGTGCTCCATTATCTATGATTAGAATTTTTGGCGCGCCAAATCGGGCCAAAATCCTCTCCCTCATACCTCTGATCACATTCTCCGTCGTCGCCTTCCGTATTGCTATGATCTCTACCCATTTCGAGAATTTATCCACGAAAACTAATGCCATCGTATTACCATGCTTCGAACGAGGGAGTGGTCCAACGAAATCTGCACAAACGGTAGCAAAAGGTTCATCTGAAATCTGCGTTAGCATCTTACCTGCAGCTTGTTGCTGGCTGGGTTTGTAGACTTGGCATGCGTGGCATTGTTGCACGCACTTCCGTACGTCCCTGAACATCCCAGGCCAGTAATACCGCATCATTGCACGCGCGATGGATTTCCGTATCCCCATGTGCCCCGCGCTTGGTGTGTCGTGAATCTCGTTAAGCACTCTTCGCCTCTCCGATTTCGGTACGCATAACTTCCACGGTACCGCATCCTCACCATCCATTTGACTTCCAATTCGTCTGTATAGTCTTCCTTCCTCTATGACGTATTCGGGAAACTTCTCTGGTGTCCTCGTTACTTCAGCCATCTTTGACGTGTACCACTTGCAACTCAAACTTTCTTCATGTGTCGTAAGGCTACCCAGCCGTTCCTCCAGTGGCTGCCTCGACAGTGCATCTGCGACCACGTTCATCTTGCCCTTCCTATACTGCACTTCGAACGAATACTGCTGTAACTCGAGCGCCCATCGAGCGATCCGGCCTGACGGACTTTCGATCGCGTTCAACCATTTCAAAGCCAGGTGATCGGTGATAACCGTGAAATTGTACCCTTCTAAATACGGTCTCATTTTCCTTATTGCCCACACGATTGCTAAACATTCCTTCTCAGTTGGTGAGTAGTTCATCTCGGCTTTATTCAGCCGGCGGCTAGCATACGCTATTACTCGCTCTTCGTCATCCAACCCCTGTGTGAGAACTGCTCCGAGACCATAATCGCTCGCGTCTGTCTGTAATCGGAATCTTTTTGTAAAATCTGGGCAAGCTAGTGCTGGTGCTTGTATTAGTGCATTCTTCAACGCTTCGAATGCCGCCTGTTGTTCTTCGGACCATTTCCATCTACTTCCCTTCTTCAACATTGACGTCAGTGTGTGCGCAACTTGTGAAAAGTCGGGTACGAACCTCCGGTACCAAGAGACTATCCCCAGAAATCGCCTTAACTCTCGTATGTTGTGTGGTGGCGTCAGCTCCTTGATAGCCGCAACTTTGTCGGGATCCGTGTGTATTCCTTCCTCGCTGACGACGTGTCCTAGATATTTCAAACTTTTCTTAAAAAACTCACATTTCTCTGGGTTGATCTTCAGATTCGCCCTCCGTAGCCGCCGAAATACTTCCCCTAGGTGCTTTATATGCTCTTCCAAAGTTGTGCTGGTGATGATGATATCATTCAGGTAGGCAAACGCATTTGGTTCCAACTCTGGGCCAATAACACGGTCGAGTGCTCGCTGAAACGTAGCCGGAGCGGAATGGAGACCGAACGGCATCACTTTCCATTGATACAACCCTCGGCCGGGCACGGTAAATGCTGTATACTTCTTGCTATCTTCTTCCATCGGGATTTGCCAATAACCATTTTTGAGGTCCAGACTGCTGATAAAACGAGCGCTACGTAGCCTATCTAAGATATTCTGTATTCTTGGGAGTGGGTACGCATCTGGTACTGAGCGAGCGTTGAGCTGCCGATAGTCAACGCAGAGTCTCCATTTGCCGTTCTTCTTCCGGGCTAGAACTATTGGTGCACTGTGTGGGCTGTGGGATGGTTCGATGCATCCCTTCTCTATTAGCTCGTCTACCTCCTTGTTTATGATCTCCTGCATCTTTGGGTTTTTAGGGAAATACCGCTGTTTGATTGGACGGTCATCTCGCATCACTATCTTATGCGTGGCAATGTTGGATACTCCTGTCATCTCTTCGAAAATCTGTAATTCGCGCTTTAGAAACGTACTCACCGCAACGTCACTCCTCACGTCTTTCTCGATACTTGCGCTACCTTCGTCCTCCATCATGGTTGTACACGTCACCATCTCCTGCGCTCTCTCTTCTGCTCGTAACGTCATTGTTTCGTTGCCACACCTCAGCTCAAATTTAGCCTTTGCCAGATAATCTGTCCCGCTCACCATGCTGTCGACTAACCCAGGCAGAACTAACAACTCACTCTGATGCACTTGATCCCCCAGTTTTACCTCTGCATCCACTGCCTCCGCTATCCATGCTGCGCTGCCATCGCCCATCACCACTCGTGTATGTATCTTCTTGAGCTTCCGTGCGTCTATTTTCGCCGCTGTCTTCTCGCTGATGAAACTTCGTGTCGCCCCCGTATCTACTGACGCCATGACTTCCTCTCCATCCAGGGTTACTGCAGCCAAGATTCGCCCTTGGGTCTGCCTAAATGTACTTACTGAGTACGAGGTTGGGTTTGTTGAGACGCCACCCCTCGATACCAATGGGGTCTCTGCCCGTTTCCCTGCTGTCCACGACAGCAGTCACGCGTTAGTATACCTACTCGGCCACACTGCCAGCAGAAATCCCTTCGTTCGTTTCGACACCCATGTGCGTAGTGTCCGCTTTCCCCGCATCGCCTGCATGCGTTCCGTGGATCGATGGGCCCTTGGCGTGGTGTCGTCGCATGCTCTGGCGTGCTCGCTTGTCGTTGCGCCTCCGTTCTCCGATCTCCTTGCTTCTCATCTTCGTGTATATATTGATAATGCTCGGTTGGCCGTCGCGGCACAAAAGGTTTCGCCGCCGGCCTTAGCGATTCCTTCTCCGGTAAGATGTTCTCGTAATCCTCGGCCATGCTTACCAGTTCCTCTAAGCTGGTGAACTCGCTCCGTTTGATGTATAGTTGGTACTCTCGTCGACAATTTCTGTAAATCCGGTTCAGCTTCTGCTCGCCGTTGTAGTCAGCGTGACGCATGAGTGCCTGTAACGATAAAACGTAATCCTTAAACTGCTCACCTGCGCGCTGCGTACGCTGACGGATCTCGTCATCTAGCTTCTCGAAATACCTCGAGCTCAGGAAAAATTTTAGAAAGTCCTTCTTGAAGGCTTCCCACTCTTGCCACTGCCTGTTGTTGTTCCGGTACCACACCAAGGCCTTGTCCTTCAGCAACTCAGGTAGCGCTCGTGGGATGGAATCGCGACCAACTTCGTAACTGTCGGCCAGCTCCTCCACCCGTTCAATAAAACATAGCGGGTCCTTACCACCGTCATATTTCAGACCCCACTTACGAACTCGGTCCATTATATTTGTTTGTGATGCTGGTTGGTACATCGCGTATGGCGGTGTTCGTGACCCCTCTTCGTGCCTGGTTGTTTCGTTGACATTTTCCTGTGTGTTGCCGCCTGGCGATGTTTGCTCGGCGTTTTCTATCGGAGTTGGTGGTCTTACCGTGATTACTGGTCGGACGTGCTGTAGGGCTAATTCCGTGAATCGTTCCTGGAATCTTGTGTCGGTACCTTTCGTCTGGATGAAGCCTGCTAGGCGCTTGCGTAGCTCTTCCACCGTTCCGCTGTCCTCCAGCCCAAACTCGGATGCGTATTTGAGAAGTTCCTCACGATTGAGGTAATACACCCAAGTTACCTTCACCATGCCTGCTAGCTATTTTGCTTTCTCTCCGTGCCTTACCTGTGGATGTTTTGTATCTCGCAATCCTCTGTGGTTTATGTCTCGAAATCCTCTGTGTGGTTATCCTCGTGTTGTTTCTTGTTTACCATGAGTCTATGTATTCAGAGTCCCTGCTCGGGCGCCATTTGTGACGGACTTTTCCTTGCGCCGGGGTATGCTCAGTCCGTCCAGGATCCCTGTGGAATTAGAGAAGAATCCCTATCGTCTCCTTTTAAAGAGAAAGATCCCGATTTGTTGTTAAAAAGAAACGTTATAAACTCTTTATTCCGAAATATTCAAACTACCCTTAAAGCTATGGCGACGGAGGTGGGAAACCACCGTCGGTTCTACGCCGATGGGGTTGGGAAAACCCCCACCGGGACTACGCTTAAACTAAAAATCTCAGCCTACTTCGTAAAGAAAGTGGAGGTGGAGAACCACCACTTCCTCCCAGTCGGTGGAGTTGGTAAAACCCCCACCGAGTATATAGCTTAAGAATACCCTGCTCTTTCTGAAGGTTGCGGAGGTGGAAAAACCACCACAATCCCTCTAACGATGGGGTTGGAAAACCCCCAAAGTTGCTAAAATAAAGAACTCGTGAGATGGAAAAATCCCAGGAGTCCCATTCACCGCTAAACAAGGCGTTAGCAGGCTACTATACCTAGCTGGCTACTGTCTCAATTCGCGAAATTTGTCGCCCTTTTATCCTTGTCCACGCGCAGGTGGACAGTTATCCTGCAACAATAAATTTTACTTATTATATGTATTTACTTAAGGTATCTTACAATTAACTGTATTATTCTACCCATATATCGCATTATAATTATTTATCTCCAAATTGCGTATGTAAAAATGCCTCTTGTACTGCCCCCCCTAACATGTGAGTTCGTTGGTACGCATCTCCAGTTAGCTAGCATAGTTATTTTTGTTTTCCTTCTGCTGTTTGCTTATTGGGTCTTGTTGTTGTCGACGAGTTGGTTGCCCTTCGTAGGTAACTTGTGTCTAGTACCCACGCTGTGTTGTTGGTATGCTAACGTGACCGCTTCCTAGTACATTGCATTTTTTCGTTTCTCTTTGTGCGATGTCCGCCCCGACGGTTCGCTTTAATGCCTGCTGTGCTTGGTCGCAATGGCTTGGTATACGTATGTTTGTATGTTTTTGGTGTTCTTCCAATGGGAGCTTATGTGTGTTGCTTATTGCATTGCTGTATTCCCAGCATTATTTAAAATTCCAGCCGGTTATGGGTTATCTGTGGAAATTATAATGTTCAACCAAAATATTTACCGTATGCGGGCAGAGACAATTATTTAAACGAAGAAATTAGATGTTCTCATGAATGTTTACATGTATATTAGGGTAATTCAAAAATGATTATTTTGTATGTGTAAATTTAATTCATATAATTCAGTTTTGTACATTTTACATGCTATATGTATAAATTCATTGTAATTCAAGTAGGATTTATACACGATTTAATGAGTTTTGATAAATATTTGTAGGTTCGAATGTGTGGGCTCCAAAGCCGGTGGATTTGGGTCCTCACAGAGTTGTCAAGCAGTTTGATTAAGACGATATCTAGCGAGCAATAGCAGTGTTATTTTGAATAGTAGAGTTTCATTGAGCTATCAATCAGTGTGGTTATTAAGCAAGCTATTCGTTGCACAGTTTGTTATTGTGAAGTACTTTAATAAAGGCCATTTTGCATTATTACAAATTGGAGTTATTTATTCAACAGTTTAGTGATTCGAACTTAGCAGAGAATTGCAAATAAGAGGATTTGCAAGCAATTTCGTTACAATATGATCCACGGCCCATGTGGTGTTAATAATTTATCACCGCCATGCATGTTGAATGGACGATGCTCAAAACGATACCCACGCGAGCTCCAGCACATACGCAGACCGGGAAGATGGATATCCAAAATATAGACGAAGGTCTGCAGCGGACGGTGGCTATACCCATATTGCCCCGTTCATTCCAGATGTTTCTCCGCTCACATAAATGTAGAGTACTGTCATTCAGTGCAAGCAATAAAATATATTTGTAAGTATGTCAACAAAGTTAGCGACGCAGCGACATTTTCCGTTCAAGATTATAAGGACGAAGTGTAAAATTTTTTGAATGGCAGATATTTAAGCACATCAGAATGTATTTGGAAATTACTGGGATTTTCGCTCCATGAGCAATTTCCAACGGTTGTACGTCTATCTGTTCACGTAGAAAATGGACAAAGGGTTTATGGTACTGCAGGAACTACAACAAACCACTTTGAAAACATATTTTCCCTTTGTTCAGTTGACGATTTTGCAAAGACTTTGCTTTACTCCCAAGTAACCCCCTATTACACTTAAAAAAATAAAAAAAATAAATGTAAGGCGCGATAACCTCCGAAGAGATCTAAGGCCGAGCTTCTCTTCCAATTTGCGTCGTGCTCCTCTTGATTTTCCCTACAAATTGGACGGACGGGACCTACGTGCTTTATGCCGACTCCGAACGGCATCTGCAAGGCAGATGAGATTTTCACTGAGAGCTTTTCATAGCAGAAATACACCCGGAGTGCTTGCCAAACACTGCCGAGGGCCGACTCCACTTACGAAAATTTTCTTCTAATTGAAAAACCTTATTTCTAAAATTTTGATGTTGCTTTGCCCGGGGTGTGAACCCAGGACATACGGTGTGGTAAGCGGAGCACACTACCATCACACCACGGTGGCCGCCTATTACACTTGGACTAATACAATTACAATTAACAAGTCGCAAGGACAAACATTTAGTTATGTTGGCGTAGACCTGCGTAGTGAAGTGTTTTCTTACGGTCAACTGTATGCCGCTATTTCAAGAACTGCTTCCCCACAGAACCAAAGTTTTCCCATTCCTGGAAATGATAATAAAACAAAGAACGTTATATTCCCGGAAGTTTTTAATTAATGAAAATAAATGTACCTTATTTTTATGTATTAATTTTTTACGTTCTACAATCCATTTTCGACTGCTGAGTGGAATAACACCCTATTCAAAATTCTTTTCAAAAACGTTCTACCTGAGAATTTGACTCAAAAATGTCCTACCGCAAAATCTGATTGAAGAACGCCCTATTTCAAAGTCATCTCGGTATAAATTCAATACATTTTGAGCAGTCGATTTAATTACATAAGTACCTAATGTTATTTGAATTATCTTTTTGCGTTTTGTTTTCTTTCAAAGTTGTTCATTAATAAATCGTTTATAACGCTAACGAATTTAAAAATGTTTGCATTTCATACAACAGAGGGTATTATACTATTAACTTCGTAGCAAAAAAAATACATGACATATGTATGTATGTATGTTAGGCCGGGTCGATTTGTGGGGAGGCAAAAAACTCGCCCATTGCTCTGTGAAAATCATATTCTAGGGATCAAAATAAGAAACTTTGCCGAAGGAACCATACCTCTAAAACGAATTCTGATGTCCCCCCTTTGGGTCGTAGGGGCAAATTTTGAAAAATCCCACTTTGAAATGCCTATGTTTTTTTTCTTTTTGGAGTTTATTTTCTCTTTAGAAATTTATTTAGTCAGAACATATGTAAATGAAAAAATGAATTTAACTTAGTAATAGAAAAGAAATTAAAAAAAATTATTAGAAATTAGCGTTTCTACAACCCCCTTTTAAAACCAAGGCATCACTGTGATGCATTTGCATGTCGTGAACATAGTTGTGTGGGTTTTTTATTCAACCGTTTTAAAAAATGAAGGTATCACTGTGACACAATTGCAGATCGTAAAATTGCTTGTGTTGTTTTTTTTAAGTCACCACAAGACACAGCAGGTAGAATTGAAATTGCCCCTACCCAAAAGTTCGACCCAAAGGGGGGGGGGGGGGGGGGAGGCATCAGAATTCGTTTTAGAGGTATGGTTCCTTCGGCAAAGTTTCTTATTTTTATCCCTAGAGTACGATTTTCACAGAGCAATGAGCGATTTTTAAATAAACCCGCCCTAATGTATGCGTATCTCTTCCTTCAAACTATACCCAAATAGCAAAAAATCAATAGATTTACTTTTTGCGGCATAACGAAGTAAGCCGGTTACTTGCTAGTAAATGGATAAAAATGATCAGGCTGTCGACAACAAATAAAAGAATGAGGCGACCAACATATAAGAAATTTCTACATATTTTTATTTTCCAACCAATTATTTATCTAATTTTATATTTATTTTACTTAAAATCATTGCAGGTTTTATGGCTGGGATATTGTGGTTAATCTTTCTAGCTTTTGATTATCTTTGTGGTTTTATTATGGACCTTAAAATGCACGTGTGAATAGTCTGACAAAGCATTCAGGATTATCTTGCATCTATGAAGAAGAGGAAGCATATAAACGTATTTGAACAGCTTTTTCTAAGCCAATAGGAGGACTCATGTAACCTTATAAATGCCTTATAAAGTGTGTAAACGTATAAATTTATCTAGTGCGTAAACGAGCTGTCAAATTTTGTATGAAAAATCATTTACACAATTTGTATAAATTTACGCGCAATTTCATTGTGTAAACGCGGTAAACTCAAAGGAATGCAACCTTGCAGACTTTACAGCAGGCATTTTCATCAGAAATCTCCAACATCAGCAAGTCATTTACAAGTATCTTAATATATAAAAAACACGTGTCACACAATTGAGGCCAATGAACTCCTAAACTACTGAACCGATATTGAATTTGTTTTGCACCCCATGTGTAGTTTGATTTAACTTGAAATATAGGATAGGTGACTGGGTGACTAGGGTCTCGAGATATAGGCCAAAACCTGGACCCGGGTACCCCTAGAGTGTGTTTATAGAATATGGATATCAAATGAAGAGAACAGAGAAAAGAGAGAAGGAGATTGAGAAAGAGGTAGAATGAGACGAAGATGGAGATAAATGAAGCGAAAAAGACGGAGAAAGGAGTGAATAAAAGGATTAGGAAAAAGTGAAGAGGGGGAGAGCAGAGTCAGACGGAAAAAGCTTATTAAAATGTATGCAGATTGGCCAAATTTAGGGCAGGACAACGTCTGCCAGGTCTTCTAGTATCTTAGTAAAGACGTTTTAGTTTTGATTTTTCACTTAATCTTGGCATTTTTTAATTTGTATAACAATAAAAATTTTTGTTTGCCAATAATACAGCTGATAAACAATTAAGTTTATCAAAAATATTACTAGGTGCATTCATATAACAGCGTGTGTAAATGGATATACTTTTACACCTTATAAGTTTATATGCTTTCATGAGTCCCCCTAATGAACGAAACGTCTTGCACTGTTCAAATATTAACGGAATTATTATAAAAGTTAAAAAAGTGCGATTTTGGTAAATCTTTTGTCTACAATTTTATAAAAATTTTTGTATAAAAGGCCAGTTGATTTTCAAATGTCATACACTTGTCTTCAAGCAGTTCTTTATCTAAGAAACAATGAATTCATCAATCTTCGTATTCGCTCTCGTTTTGGCTTTCGCTTGCTTTGCATTCGTGTATGCAGCCGGTGTTGGTTCAAGTGTCAGCTCTCAGGTAGGAACCACAGTCTGTGATCTGGTTAAAAAACTTCTTAGTAACGGCGTTGCTGATGGTAGTGTTAATGTAAACGTCCTATCTCAGCTAGGAGTCGTCCTCTGTGGTGATTCACAAGGCGCTTCACAAGCTTGTTGTAGCAGTGGTGGTGTTGGTTCAAACGTCGGGTTTAATTTGGGAGGCTCATTGCCCGGTGCTATTCAGGGCCTCTTGGGTTAGAATGGAAATAATTGGATGACACCACGTAGCTGTTGTTGGAGCAATCTGATGGCCTCATAATAATCCTATATAACATTTAACTACTTTATTTGAAAATAAAATTAATTTTAAAATTTGCTCCTTTTCACTTTAAAATTCTGTGTTTATTTCCTCCTGTAGAAATTTCGTAAGATCAAATATGATGCGTATCTACCGCGTGGTAAGTAACCGTAGTTGCGCACCCATACTCAGTCTCGACTCTGCGTTTGTGTTACATGAGCAACGTAAGCAACCAACGCCCAAAATGTGGTTTTGCAAACGGTGTGGACATTGGGTTACGATTAAAAAAAACGGCTTGGTTGATCATCTACAACTCTTGCTTCCTTTTTATGCAGTCCCATCTTATTGGTACGCTTACTTTGACGATTGCTCATTCGTTCTTTCTTTACCATTTATCCCATTAACTTACCATTTAGCCCATTAAAAACTAATAAACAATACTAAAGTTGACGCGGCTGCAATTTTCTTCCAGCCGTGCGATTTTGTTGTTTAACGGCAATAACTGTCAACGAAGTCGTGGAAAATTTTTTTTGTTATGAGCAGACCTTTGTCGGATTGCAGGCACTACGCTCCGTTACTAGTACCTACCTTGTGATGCTGTACAGGCTACAACAGCAACGATATTTTTTTAACCTCAGAACTTTCGGGTCTATTGACTTTAGTTACGTCTTCCGACAGGAATGTCTACCGTAGCCTATTTTAAAGCTGTTAACCAACTGGCATTACTGTATGCTAGCGACCCAACCCCTTCATTAGTGCATACGTGTATTGTAGTTTCCTCTTTTTCACGGGATCAGGCACTGTATCTCTTTATGGTATACACTAAACGAGTACCCAATGAGTGGTGATAGCATCTCATACACCATCAGCATAGAGGCTTTCATCACCCTCTGCTATACATTGAGCTTCATCGGTTTGAGACATTATTACAAGCATACGCAATGTCCAGAAATTCAGCCCAGGCTTTCTCTTCACCCCATACACTGCGGTGTCTACCGACTTACCTTTGGTGTGCGTATTTTTCATCCGTATTCGATTTTATAGACACATCTCAGGGTTTTGAGAAATCTCCCAATAGGCTGAGGCTGATAAAGTTCGCCTAGGCTCGAAGTATAGCTATTTGCTATTTGCACCATCAGGTTCCAGTTTAAAAAGATATACCAAAGATATACCGCCGTTGAACAGCTGCTCACCAAACAGACAGCTGATTATAACTCCACTAGGCTCTGCTCACCGAGAGCAATCTTCGATCTGACGATGTGATCGAGCAGTGGGAGCATATTTCTCCCTCATTAAATACCGTCGGTGCTGACATCATACATATTACCCCTATTACCGTTTACAACTCAAATCTGGTTGGGTTGAAATTTCGCAATTTGGTATTACAGATTACAACTCAACCTGTCAAAAAAAAATTCGGTTGAGTTGTCTAGTCTTACAACTTTTTGTGGCATTGCCGTTTACAACCTTGTGTTGGTGTAGTTGTCAAAGAAGTCAAAATCTTACAACTGCTTACTAGCAGTTGTCTCATACAATTTTGCAGTTGTTTTGAAAAAATGTTACGTTTTAGAAGACGATTCACCACCTAATTTTTAACAAAAATTTTCGAAGTTGGTATCAAAAGACACGTTTCGACCTCCGATTAAAGAATCCGAAAACAAAAATTGTAATTCTTTACGACAGCATGACACTGCTAATACGCGTCCAAAAATATCGAGAGAGGTGTCAATTATTAATCTCGAGAACAATAATCCGAAGGCGGAAAAGAAACATTTTATCTCTGTCCGGAGATATTTTCAGTTGAAGTTGGCCTCATATTTCGGACCCTCTCGGGCCATTTTGTGGGTCTTTGTAAATATCTTTCGAAAGAAATAAAATTTTTAATTTCCGCTTTCGAATCCTAAAAACGTAGATGGAAATCCGTCTTTTGATACCACCTTTGATAAGAGTTATATGGTGCACGGGCTTATAAAACGTTACCAAAAAAAAAAAACAAAAAATTTAAAGCCCGTAGGTGAAATAGGTGAAATTATGCGAGTCCCATTGATACTAATCACTACTCCTGGGAATCCTATTTGAGTAAAATACAGTTTTTACTGTTTGGGTTTTAATCTACTTCGCACAAATACACTCCTCAATAATATTTAAAACCAGTCCAACACCAAAATCATTTCCACAGCATATTTGATAGCTGCCGTCAGCAAGGAATCGGAGTGTGGCGCATAATTTTAAAATACGAACGCGTATGCGGAAATGGTCCTTAATTTTGTTTAGTACTGAGTAAAATGCTTCCTTTCAAATCTGCAAAATAACTTCATACGAAGCTCATTATTTGTCACTTAAACATTTTCTTACTTGGTGCTTGGTTGTTCCAAGGGATTGGAATAATCACGCGAATGTTTTCCGTATTCGCGACATGTCAATCACCAACATTTTCGCCATTATAAAATAGATTTCATATAATATTAATAAAAAAATCACATTTGAAAATGCTTAAATTTTTGCCACAAATTGATCAGCTGTTCATTTATCTGTCAAATCATCAATCTCTTAGCTTGGCAGCACCAACTCAACTTCAACTGAAATAAGTTGTAATTCGTAATACCAAACAGGAGTTGAGTTGTCTGAAAGTTGAGTTGTTTTAATTACAACCCAACTAATTTGAGTTGTATACCGTAATAGGCCCTTATATTTCTCACGAGCCTGCAAAAACTACTGTTATGATGAGATATGCTACTGCATATAGCAGGGATGATAAATGGATTTTTTCATTTTGTACTAAACGAGAAAAAAAATGTACCAAATCATCCAAAAATATACCAAAAATCTTCGGATGCGAATTTGAACAAAACTAGAGTTATATTCTACTTCCTTATCCAAAAACTGTTTTTAGTCAGGAAACTTTCTAACACAAATTAAAGATAGTATAACAGGGAAATATGATTTATGAAGAAATACTTTTTCAGCGAAAATAATAAAAGAAGTTTATCGATTGAAGCGTATAAATGGTATAAATATGTACATATATAAAAAAAATCTTTATTGAGTACCAGTAAGGAACATGTAATTAATATTTAAAAAAAAATAACAGCTGAATTCAATGCAAAAACATTTCAAAAAACCATTTTAGGTACAAAAGATTTAGATTCAGGTATAAAGTTGACAAATTGTCGCCTACATCTATACTAATAACTCGTGTTTCAATGACTGCATTAACAGTTCTTCTTTCAGTTCTTTAAATACCTCAGTTGACAAAAAACTGTTTTTCGTATCTATATTATGACAACGGCCGCCGTGGTGTGATGCTAGCGCGCTCCGCCTACCACACCGAAGATCCTGGGTTCACGCCACGGAAAAAGCAACACCAAATACTTTAGAAACAAGTTTTTTCAATTAGAAGAAAATTTTTCTAAGCGGAGTCGCCCCTCGGAAGTGTTTGGCAAGCACTCCGAGTATATTTCTGCCATGAAAAGCTCTCAGTGAAAACTCATCTGCCTTGCAGATGCCGTTCGGAGTCGGCATTAAACAAGTAGGTCTCATCCCGCCAATTTGTAGGAAAAAAATAGGAGCACGACGCAAATTGGAAAGGAAGCTCGGCCTTAGATCTCTTCGGAGGTTATCGCGCCTTGCATTTATTTATTTTTTTTTTTTTACATTATTACACCAACTGTTAGCTGATTTCATCAAGTCTTTAGTTTTTATTAAATTCGAAACTTTGTTTGTTTGAATTCTATTTCTATACTTGGTTTTAATTAAATTTTGTATAGAAAATACCCTTTCTACGTTTGTGGATGAATGTGGAATCGACAATATGCCGTGAACTATTCTAAAAATATTGGAAAACATTTGCGCATTTAATTCATTATACTCAGTTGAGCAGAGCTCACAGAGTATATTAAGTTTGATTGGATAACGGTTGGTTGTACATATATAAAGGAATCGAGATAGATATAGACTTCCATATATCAAAATAATCAGGATCGAAAAAAAATGTGATTGAGCATTGTCCGTCCGTCCGTTAACACGATAACTTGAGTAAATTTTGAGGTATCTTGATGAAATTTGGTATTTAGGTTCCTGAGCACTCATCTCAGATCGCTATTTAAAATGAACGATATCGGACTATAACCACGCCCACTTTTTCGAAAAACCAAAAAATTGCGAAAATTCATTACAAAAGAGAGATAAAGCGACGAAACTTGGTAGATGAGTTGAACTTATGACGCAGAATAGAAAATTAGTAAAATTTTGGACAATGGGCGTGGCACCGCCCACTTTTAAAAGAAGGCAATTTAAAATTTTTTTTAAAGTAAAATTTTAACAAAAAATTTAATATCTTTACAGTATATAAGTAAATTATGTCAACATTCAACTCCAGTAATGATATAGTGTAACAAAATACAAAAATAAAAGAAAATTTCAAAATGGGCGTGGCTCCGCCCGTTTTCATTTTATTTGTCTAGGATACTTTTAACGCCATAAGTCGAACAAAAATTAACCAATCCTTTTGAAATTTGGTAGGGGCATAGATTTTATGACGATAACCCTTTTCTGTGAAAATGGGCGAAATCGGTTGATGCCACGCCCAGTTTTTATACACAGTCGTCCGTCTGCCCTTCCGCATGAACCTTAACACGATACTTGAGCAAAAATCGACATATCTTTAATGAACTTAGTTCACGTGCTTACTTGAACTCACTTTATCTTGGTATGAAAAATGAACGAAATCCGACTATGATCACGCCCACTTTTTCGATATCGAAAATTACGAAAAATGAAAAAAATGCCATAATTCTATACCAAATACGAAAAAAGGGATGAAACATGGTAAGGTAATTGGATTGTTTTATTGAAGCGAAATATAACTTTAGAAAAAACTTTATAAAATGGTTGTGACACCTACCATATTAAGTAGAAGAAAATGAAAAAGTTCCGCAGAACGAAATAAAAAACCCTTAAATTCTTGGCAGGTATTACATATATAAATAAATTAGCGGTATCCAACAGATGATGTTCTGGGTCACCCTGGTCCGCATTTTGGTCGATATCTGGAAAACGCCTTCACATATACAACTACCACCACTCCCTTTTAAAACTCTCATTAATACCTTTAATTTGATACCCATTTCGTACAAACTCATTCTAGAGTCACCCCTGGTCCACCTTTATGGCGATATCTCGAAAAGGCGTCCACCTATAGAACTAAGGCCCACTCCCTTTTAAAATACTCATTAACTCCTTTCGTTTGATACCCATATTGCACAAACGAATTTTAGAGTCACCCCTGGCCCACCTTTATGGCGATATTTCGAAACGGCGTCCACCTATGGAACTAAGGATTACGCCCTTTTAAAATACTCATTAACACCTTTCTTTTGATACCCATATCGTACAAACATATTCTAAAGTCACCCCTGGTCCACCTTTATGGCAATATCTCGAATAGGCGAACACCTATAGAACGAAGGCCCACTCCCTTTTAAAAATACTCATTAACACCTTTCATTTGATACCCATATCGTAATAACAAAGTCTAGAGTCACCCCTGGTCCACCTTTATTGCGATACCTCGAAAAGGGGTCCACCTATAGAACTAAGGCCCACTCCCTTTTAAAATACTCATTAACTCCTTTCGTTTGATACCCATATTGCACAAACGAATTCTAGAGTCACCGCTGGCCCACCTTTATGGCGATATCTCGAAACGGCGTCCACCTATGGAACTAAGGATTACTCCCTTTTAAAATACTCATTAACACCTTTCTTTTGATACCCATATTGGTACAAACAAATTCTAGAGTCACCCCTGGTCCACCTTTATGGCGATATTTCGAAAATGCGACCACCTATACAACAACCACCACTCCCTTTTAAAACCCTCATTAATACCTTTAATTTGATACCCATATCGTACAAACACATTCTAGAGTCACCTCTGGTCCACCTTTATGGCTATATTTCGAAACGGCGTCCACCTATAGAACTAAGGCCCACTCCCTTTTAAAATACTCATTAATACCTTTCGTTTGATGCCCATATTGTACAAACAAATTCTAGGGTCACCCCTGGTCCACCTTTATGGCGATATCTCGAAACGGCGTCCACCTATGGAACTAAGGATTACTCCCTTTTAAAATACTCATTAACACCTTTAATTTGATACCCATATCGTACAAACGCATTCTAGAGTCAATCCTGATCCACCTTTATGGCTATATCCCTAAATGGCGTCCACCTATAGAACTATGGCCCACTCCCTCATAAAATACTCTTTAATGCCTTTCATTTGATACACATGTCATACAAACGCATTCCAGGGTTTCCCTCGGTTCATTTTCCTACATGGTTATTTTCCCTTATGTTGTCACCATAGCTCTCAACTGAGTATTTAATGTTCGGTTACACCCGAACTTAACCTTCCTTACTTGTTTTTAACTGATCTTAATTCGTCCCAAAAGCTGCATATATTTAAATTCTAGAATTTTTTAAGGCTCTCATTCTCTACTAAAGCTGTAAATTCAGAATTAGTTTTCTCTATTTAATCAAATTCAGATTTCGGAAACAATTCCATAACTAAAGGCACAATACTATTTGTTTCACCGCCCAAAATACTTTCTGGTGAAAGCTTTGCAGCCCACAACAAAGTTTTCTCATTCAAATTTACTTTCTTTAATAAAGTACTACAAAATTGTATATAAAATTGTTTAGCACAGCTCTTAAATATGTGTAGGTCATCTTTTTCGGAAAAGTTGTTTGATAGAATAATATCCACATTAACACCGCAGTCAACTTCATCTGGGGTTAAGTGATTTTCGTCTGAATCAATATTTAACCTCCAAATAGGACTGGAGTCTAAATAAGATTTTTTTATAAAATTTTTAATTTGGTAATAAGTAAATGTATGCGAATATCTTCAGACTGCATTTCTATATTCGCATTATTTATTTCATTTAAAGTATAAGAAAGAAATTTAAAATATACTTTATAAATAAGACTGTTGAAAAATTTTAGACATAAAATTAATATTTTGATTACTGCTTTTATTTTCAATTACGTATAGATTAAAATAATATTTGAGGGCATCCCATTGCTGAAGAATTCTATATATGACTGCTTGTCTAGAAAACCACCTTGTGGGGGCGTACTTCGAATCGCGTTTCTGTACCAAAATGTTCTTGAAAACTCTGAAAGCCTGTCCTCCTAAGGGGGCTGTTACAAAAATGATAGTTTACGTATTTTAAAAATTTATGAATTTTGTTGGGAAATACATCACAAGCGGCCATTGATGCTAAATTTAAAATGTGACAAACACATCCATTATCATGCAGATTTGGAACAACTTGCTTCAGCCTTGCTTGCACTCCGCTTTTTGCTCCCTTAACCGAGCAATTGTCGGCAGTGAAACCAATCATTTTTCATTTAAAAAAAAAATAAATAAACAAATTTAAGGCGCGATAACCTCCGAAGAGATCTAAAGCCGAGCTTCTCTTCCAATTTGTGTCGTGCTGCTCTTTATTTTCCCTACAAAGAAGTGGCCGGACGGGACCTACATGTTTTATGCCGACTCCGAACGGCATCTGCAAGGCAGATGAGTTTTCACTAAGAGCTTTTCATGGCAGAAATACACTCGGAGCGCTTTGCCAAACACTGCCGAGGGGCGACCCCGCTTAGAAAAGTTTTCTTCTAATTGGAAAACCTTATTTCTAAAATTTTGATGTTGCTTTGACCGGGGTGTGAACCCAGGGCATACGGTGTGGTGGGCGGAGCACGCTACCATCACAGCACGGTGGCCGCCATTTTTTAATAATGGCATTAAAAATACCCGCCGTGCTGCTATCGGTCTAAAGGTATCAAATCTAAAATTCTATGAATGCACTTTTTATCAAAAATTCGAATCGAAACTGCCAAATTTTTTTATATACATTATCAGTCGTTTCATGCAGTAATAATTCTTCTGACAAAATGCAATTATGGATTTGTAATTTTCTGTGCCTGTTATTTGAGTTATTATTTTCTGTGCTTTAATTCTATTGATACAAAATTTGTTCACAATTTTAGAATCAGTTATGCTATTTTTCATAAGCATATTTCAATGATCCATAATTAATTGCAAATGGCAAATTGTGCTCGGCAACAAAACAACTTAACTATATGTATGTATATTTTCTTCGAAAAATTTAAATTTTTTGTGTACATTCAGAGCTGTTTTGCAAATGACTTGAAGTGTAATACTGTACAAAAATGCATCAAATATGTGAATGTAGTACCAAGGTATATTGGGGAAGCGAAATGTACCAAAAAAAGTACAAATGTACCATGGTTATCATCACTGGCATATAGGGCAACGCTTACTCAAAAATATTGTAACGAATATTAGCAACACTAAGGGGTACTGTCATCTCTAAGCCGATGCTAAGCAGTGACGTGAATGCACTTCAATAATTCAATCATTATGTCTACACATATGTACGTATACGCAGCGGAGAAGCAACGCACAAACACACGCTCATGAGCTGTGAGAGAAGCTATAAAAATTGTGCATCTGTAGTTATAGCTGAGAAACTTATAGCAGATAACCAACTAGTAGATTTTAGAACAGAACCGCCTAGAAATGTCAACGCGCAAACCAAACACTATAAAAGGCAGCAACAGTAGAGGCGCGACAATCAGTTGGATTTAAGACGCTATCTAGCGAGAAATAGCAGTATTATTTTGAAAATCAGTTTCATTTAAGCAAGCTATTGGTTGTGAAGTGTCAGTGTTATTGTGACGTACTTTAATAAAGGCCATTTTGCATTATTAAATATTGGAGTTATTTATTCAACAGTTTAGCGACACGAACGTTAGTAGAAGGTTGCGAATAAGATGATTTGCAGTAAAGTCGTTACAATATGTAAAAGTTTTATAAAGCTTTTTAAAATGACATTTCAGACAAATTTCCTCCAATAAGCTTTGTAAGCCAATTTTATTTTGTATGGTGTTTGATGTGGAAAAACCTAATCCACACCAACTTACTTCAACCGCCAAATAGCCCCAGTCTACACAATGATCCCAAAGAAGGTGATTTAAAATAATTCTCCCTTCGACCTTTCCAAGAAAGTAAGGGTTAACGACCATAGTTCCACGATAAATTCTTAGATTGGCGCTAGCCCAGGAAAAACTTAAATCCTCTGTTGTTTATTCACTTCCAAGCGCTATCTGGTGGCAAAGGTAACTCTCCGTTGAACTTCTAAACTGACCTTGATTTTGATTGAAATTGTTGTGTCTCTCAAGCGCTAATAGCAACCGTCGTTTTCGGAATTGTTATCCCTCCATAAATTACTTACTTACTTACTTAATTGGCGCTTAACCGTCTAAACGGTTATGGCCGTCCAACAAGGCGCGCCAGTCGCTCCTTCGCTCCGCCAACCGGCGCCAATTGGTCACACCAAGGGAGCTTAAATCGTTTTCCACCTGGTCCTTCCAACGGAGTGGGGGCCGCCCTCTACCTCTGCTTCCATAGGCGGGTTCCGATAGAAACACTTTCTTGGCCGGAGCATCATCTTTCATTCGCATAATATGGCCTAGCCAGCGCAGCCGCTGCGTTTTAATTCGCTGGAATATGTTGATGTCTGCGTATAGCTCGTACAGCTCATCATTAAATCTTCTTCGGTACTCGCCAACGCCAACGCGTAGAGGTCCATAAATCTTTCGAAGAACTTTTCTCTCGAACACTCCCAAAGCCGCTTCATCTGCTGTTGTCATGGTCCATGCTTCTGCCCCATATAGCAGGACGGGTACGATAAGTGACTTGTAGAGTATGATTTTCGTTCGCCGAGAGAGGACTTTACTTTTCAATTGCCTACCTAGTCCAAAGTAGCATTTATTGGCAAGATTGATTCTTCGCTGGATTTCAGTGCTGATGTTGTTGCTAGTGTTGATGCTGGTTCCCAAATAAACGAAGTCTTTTACTATTTCGAAATTATGGCTGCCAACAGTAGCGTGGTTGCCAAGGCGCATATGCGCTAAATCTTTGCTCGATGACAGCAGGTACTTCGTTTTGTCCTCATTCACCATCAAACCCATCTTTACCGCTTCTTTTTCCAGCTTGGAGTAAGCAGAGCTAACAGCGCGGGTGTTTAGGCCGATGATATCAATGTCATCAGCATATGCCAGTAATTGCACGCTTTTATAGTATATTGTTCCAGTGCGGTTAAGTTCTGCAGCTAGTATAATTTTCTCCAGCATCAAATTAAAGAAATCGCACGATAGGGGGTCACCCTGTCTGAAACCTCGTTTAGGTTCAAACGGCTCGGAGAGGTCCTTCCCAATTCTGACTGAGCTGATGGTGTTGCTCAACGTCATTTTGCACAGCCGTATAAGTTTTGCGGGGAAACCAAATTCAGACATAGCGGCATATAGGCAGCTCCTTTTCGTGCTGTCGAAGGCGGCTTTAAAGTCGACGAAGAGGTGATGTGTGTCGATTCTCTTTTCACGGGGTTTTTCCAAGATTTGGCGCATTGTGAAAATCTGGTCGATGGTAGATTTACCAGGTCTGAAGCCGCACTGATAAGGTCCAATCAGCCGGTTCACGGTGGGCTTCAATCTTTCGCACAATACACTTGAAAGGACCTTATATGCGATATTAAGAAGGCTGATTCCACGATAGTTGGTGCATTTTGCAGTATCCCCCTTCTTGTGGACTGGGCAAAGAACACTTAGATTCCAACCGTCGGGCATGCTTTCGTCCGCCCATATTTTGCTAAGAAGCTGCTGCATGCGCCTTACCAACTCCTCGCCGCCGAACTTGAATATCTCCGCAGGCAATCCATCAGCGCCCACGGCCTTGTTGTTTTTCAATCTGGTTATTGCTATTCTAACTTCGTCATAATCTGGCGGGGGACATATATTCCATCATCATCGATTGCGGGATCGGGTTCTTCATCTCTGCGCGGTGAATTGCTGCCTCCATTTAGGAGAGCAGAGAAGTGTTCCCTCCATAATCTAAGCACTCTCTGGACATCAGTTACAAGGTCGCCGTTTTCATTCCTACAGGAGTTTGCCCCGGTCTTAAAACCTTCCGTCTGTCGCCGTATTTTTTGGTAGAATTTTCGGGCGTTATTCCTGGTGGCTAGCTATATAGCCATAAATTACTAAGCAAGATGAAAACGTACGCAGGTAGAGAGCTGCTTAAACGTCATCCAAAAAAGTCGCTTGCTTTAAACAGTCCTGCATGAATGGTAATGAAACAACTGGAGATTGGCAATGAGACAATTTTGCAACTTACCTGGACTTATGAGCCCGCCCTGCACATAAAAGCAGCACAAGTGGTACCAGCGCAATATCAACGAATAAAATAAACCAGTACATCCCTAAAGCACTCGACCACTGATTCATTTCAATCAATCTGGTAGATTTTAGTCACCTTGAAAATAAATAAATAAAAAATGTAAGGCGCGATAACCTCCGAAGAGATCTAAGGCCGAGCTTCTCTTCCAATTTGCGTCGTGCTCCTCTTGATTTTTCCCTACAAATGACGGACGGGACCTACATGTTTTATGGCGACTCCGAACGGCATCTGCAAGGCAGATGAGTTTTCACTGAGAGCTTTTCATGGCAGAAATACAATCGGAGCGCTTGCCAGACACTGCCGAGGGGCGACCCCGCTTAGAAAAATTTTCTTCTAATTGAAAAATCTTATTTCTAAAATTTTGATGTTGCTTTGCCCGGGAGTTGAACCCAGGGCATACGGTGTGATAGGCGGAGCACGCTACCATCACACCACGGTGGCCGCTAATGGATAATAACGAAAATGACGATATGGTGACAATCCCAGGGAGTACAATTCATCTGCTTCCAAACTGCGGTGACGACTGAAATGCTTACATATCGTCATATCTGCGCTAAACTCCTACAACTCATCCTTCGATGTCCGCCGTCGGCTTCACGGACATGACTAAAAGTATTCCGGAGAACTTTTCTCTCGAACCATACATCAGGATAGCTATAACGAGCGGATGTTAGAACATGATTTTTGTTCGTCTAGAGAGGGGTTTGTTTTTCAATTGAATTGAATTGAAGTTGAATTTACATGCAGAAACAAGATTATAGTTTGCGTTTGTTAAGTACTTTACGAAATAAGTCCATAGTGTTACCAGAAGTTTGCTCTACGACCAAACTGAAAACCCCTATTAGAAACCTAGATCTTCATACATATGTTATAAAATAATTACGTCCTCTTCACAAATACTGGAAGCCTTCTAGTACCTAGGCTAACTTGCTGCTTCTAGATGTGATAGCTGTGCCACTTCTAATAGCTGGAGTTTAGCCTATTATTAAGAATTAATGAGCTTAACACCGGCTTATAATAACTGAGTATTCAATATTCAATATTTATGTTTTTCTAAGAGAAACCGAAAAGAAAGGAAGAAATATTTACTGGCATGTTGCGATGGTACCATTTCGAAAACCGCCAACGTAATCATCACCAGGCAATTTCGTAATGTTATCAAAGGTTTCACCGAGATTCGAACCGCGAATCGCACGGTGAAACTGCAGTTGCCTTAACTACTAGGCTATCCTGCTGGTATTTGTTTTCATGCTTGTTTTAGTTTTTCTCATTTCTACACTAACAACAAAATTGAGACATTCTGGCTCTGGTTTAGCCTAGCAATCGCAGGGCACGAGCACAAAACATACTCGATTATTTTCTCCTCCAACTCGCACTTACCACATCAGCTATCATTGACTAGACCTTATTAAAAAGCTTGTGACGCCAGATGGCGATGAGCGTACAGTCCCCTTTGTGAAGTAAGTTTTTTACCCTAAGGTTGTAAGGCCTGTACATAATCTTCGACACTTTGCAACCCTGCGCTTGGCTCCATGCTTTCCCTGTTCTTGTTGTTATCGTAGCGATAAGGACACTCCCCGAAGGCTTTGGTGACTGTTATTGGATGCAGATCCAGTACGTTCCGGTACCAAGCTCGATCATCTCGGGAACGATTTGTTATGACTACATGCGACCTTCTAGGCCATTCCGCCCTCCCATCCCCATCGGGGTCGCCAGAGATGCTTTCCCTGCTTCACCAGTCATGTGAAATTTTCACCTTATTAATGTCGTTCAATCTGATCAGACCATTTTTGGTATAGGCTTCGTGGGATGCGCCCTTTTAAGCTAGCACATCCTCTTTTTTATTTCCCCCTGCCCCCCTATGCCCTGGGATCCAAAATTTATGTACATACTATCCCGCTTCTTTTAGGGGATTGCTAACGCGTTAGAAAACTTTAAGATTGGTTAATAAAAAAAAATTTATGTAAGGCGCGATAACCTCCGAAGAGATCTAAGGCTGAACTTCTCTTCCAATTTGCGTCGTGCTCCTCTTGATTTTCCCTACAAATTGGCCGGACGGGACCTACATGTTTTATGCCGACTCCGAACGGCATCTGCAAGGCAGATAAGTTTTCACTGAAAGCTTTTCATTTCAGAAATACACCCGGAGCGCTTGCGAGGGGCGACCCCGCTTAGAAAAATTTTATTCTAATTGAAAAACCTTATTTCTAAAATTTTGATGTTGCCTTTCCCGGGGTGTGAACCCAGGGCATACGGTGTGGTGGAGCACGCTACCATCACACCACGGTGGCCGCCGATTGGTTGCTATGCGAGGTTATTGCCTTAGTTCCTTCTTAGCTGTCAATATAGTGTTAGGGGGGGGGGGGGGGGGGGGGGGGGGGGGGCAAGATGTACTAGGGGAGTGTCTTTACAACTACAAAACAAGTGGAACACTGGCGCATTGAACGAGTGCAAAGCAAACTGAAGTCCAAGGTTCGGCAATCACAAAAATTTACGAATGCACTGTATGCTAGAGAAGTCCTTATCTGGCGTAAAATCCTTGAAAATCGGACTAGCCGACAATGAGCTGCTTCTCTGAATCACGCTTTCTTTTGAAGTTCTGTAAATATTTGAACAAACCCAAGAATAATAATAAAGCGGTTGATTTTTCATTGGATGTCGTTAGTATCCTGAACTTCGGTACGCTTACTCTCTCCTGTGAGGATGTTAGTAAGGCTATTATTATACTTAAATCTTCATCCCAAACTGACGTTGATGGGTTTTCTTCTGTCTTGTTAAAAAACTGTCCAGCCTTGGTCTATCCGTTGACTCTGATTTTCAATAAATCATTATCATCTGGGACGTTCATCGATGATTGGAAGCTCACCTCGATTACGCCCGTTTTCAAATGTGGAAATAAGAACGATGTGCGTAACTATAGACCAATATCCAAGCTGTCCACAATTTCTAAAATTTTCGAGCATGCTGTGAATCCCAAGTTGAGTTTTGCTGTTAAATCTCTTATATCACCCCACCAGCACGGGTTTGTTGCTGATAGGTCCATGGTTTCAAATCTTGCTGTTTTTAGCGAATACTGTGTAGATTCTTTATCTGCTGGACTACAGGTTGATTGCATTTACACTGACTTTTCCAAAGCTTTTGATAGAGTTCCTCACACAGTTATGATAAAAAATTAAGCTGTATCGGTTTTCATTCAACGTTTCTTTTGTGGATTCGTTCTTATTTAAGTAATAGACACTGCGTTGTTACCATTGATGGGAAAATGTCTAGTCCGTTCGTTGCGACTTCTGGCGTTCCCCAGGGAAGTATACTAGGCCCACTTGTATTTATATTATTTATTAATGACATCAGCAGTTGTTTTTCGTTTGCAAAGTGTTTACTTTATGCAGATGACTTAGAAATATTCTCAGCTATTAAATCGCAAGAAGATGCCATAAAACTGGAGGATGATATAAATAAGCTTCACCAATGGTGCCTGAATTCCTGTCTCTCTTTAAATACGCAAAAATGCTTCCAAATAGTTTATTCAAGATCAACTAACAATTTGTCTACAAAATACAGTATATCTAACTGTGAACTTCAATGTGTTGATGAGATTAAAGACCTGGGTGTCGTTTTTGACAAAAGGTTTTCCTTCATTAATCACATTAACTACGTAACATCGAAAGCATATTCTATGATCGGATTTGTACGGCGCAATGCTTCAAAATTCTCAGACCCCTATACCTTTAAGCTGCTCTAAACGTCATACGTTAGATCTCATATTGAATATGCTGTCTTCATTTGGAGACCAAGCAACCAAACGGCCATTTGTAGAATTGAGAGAATTCAAAAAATTTTCCTTAAATATGCCCTTCGCCCGTTAAACTTTTCGGAGCCGATTCCTTCCTACTCTGCATGTCTTTTACTTTTAAGCCTCAAGTCTTTGGAAAATCGTAGATCTATAATGTGCTTGTCATTCATGTATAATGTTATTAATGGCTACATTGATTGCCCTTATTTGCTGGAAAGGATTCGATTTAATGTTCCCCAAATATCTCTCAGAAATTCCTTTCCATTTTATTACGATTATTTCAGAACGAATTACGCTGGTAATGCTCCCATTACGCGTGCTATTCGGGAGCTTAACTCAATAAGTAATTCCGCTGCTCTTGATTTTTCTATACAAAGAGCTGAATTTATGAATATTTTGAAGTCTGCTTTCTAAGTAAACCGATTACTTTTAGACATAAGTATTTTTTAAATTTTCATTGTATCATAGTCTGTAAGGATTAAAATTCATAGACTTAAACAAATAAATAAATATAAAATTTGTCATATCTTACTTTGTGGATAAGCTTCTTAGAAAAAATCGTTCAAAGTATTTACAGATATTAAAAAATAAATCTTTTTATCTAATACCTCAAAGTTCTTCCACTTCTTGACAGACAGCTAGGTTGGTTGGCATTGTCAAATTGCTTTCGCGTGACAATTAACGTTAATTGCAAAGGATTACCCACTTTATCTCACTCAAACTATATAAGATTAGATAAATAATTTGTTGAAAGATAAACTTAGCTGCTTAAGCAAATTTGACTGTTACTATGTGCTTACTGGCGCTAATTGGTAGACCAAGTGAGATCAAGTCTTCCTTCACCTCCGTTCACAATTTCCAGCCCTCGTCCTATATGATGAGAGCCATATAGAGTGTGATTGCGGCTCATATTTTCAAATGCCTATTCAGTACAAAGTCGCACTGGTATGCAAGGACGTTATAAGTGCAGCTTCAGACTTGATAAATGTACTACCGACCTTAGTAACACTAACGCCATGATTTGGAGAAAAATAGAGAAAAACATCGAATAAAAATTTGGAAAACGAATCGGAATCCGAAACATGCAAATTTTTTTAACCGGATTCGGAATCGGAATCAGAACCGAATTCGGAAATGCAAGCGGGGTACAATTTATATATTTATATATTCAGATTGAAGAGGTATGAAACCGGCTAATTTTGTTTGTTCTGCAACATCGTGAACAAGGATCTAAGAATCTTCATTTCTACTGATCTAGACTTCACGGCGTATAACGGAAACAGGCGAAATCACAGCATTACCTCGTTTCGACCTCTCTTCAAGGCGCTGCGACTGTGCCTGAGGTTGATAAAGAACTGAAATTCAAAAACATGTTGTAGCTATCATCGCCGCAGGGCAGGTTATTGTCACCTCTGCTGTGCAATGGTCATTAACCAAGTGCTCAGACGGTTCGAACTCTTTAAACTTATCGCCCTCTCTATCTCATTGGATATTTACATCGACTGCTAAGCTTATCCTATACTATGGGGTCTTCAAACAAGAACGTATCTCAAAATATTAAATGAAATACCATGCTTAGTATAACAGGCGCCCAAAACAACATCGAAAGCTGCATTGTATACCCTTTTGCACATTCCACATATAGACCTGGTGGCAGAAGCTGCAATGTGGCCAAATGCCTGCAGGTTGAGCGCAGACGAAGCGGCCGTAATAGTATAGCGTTATCAGATATTGGACGGACAGACTACATGTTCTTCGATGGGTCTCTTAGAACCACAATAGAGGTGTAAGGTTTGCGCATGGGCGCTACAATGGCAGACAAGACAATACACGTGTACACCACAAGCTACCAGACCACTGAAGTGTGTTTGTTTCAGGCGTAAGAAGTAGCCATGACTAAAGCAGTGGAAACACTGAAGAAAATATCTTAAACTGCAGCCGCGTCAATTTTTACATTGACAAACAGGCAGTAACTAAGGCAATAATCTCTTACAGGACAGCATCCAAACGTGTGTTAGAGTGTAAGGAAATATCTGGAAATAGGAAGAAACATTCATATTTATTTGGTCCCTGAGCATATGGGAACAGATGGAAATAAAATGACGCAGAACCGTAGATGTTTCAATCAGATTGGGCAAGATTAGAAGAGGGCGATAACTGCACATGATCGGCCAATCAGGAAATACGTGAGACCAAGTGCGTGGTTGCAAAGCTTCGAACATCATGTCCGGGTTTTACAACCTTAGTAGCTGTAAAGTGTCGAAGATTATGTGTAGGTCTTACAACCTTAGACACTAACAAAGTTGCTTCTATCATTAAAAAGAGAGGACTGTAGACTAATGAATGGTACTTTGACGGGACACTGCCTTCCTTATATCAAAAGGATCAGCATCGAAAATCATCAACAACAACAACCATGTCGGGAATGCGTTGTATGCAAGCGGCCGGCCAATTGCTTGGTAATGAGTATTTCTTAATCTTTACCCCAAGTGCTGCCGACAAGAGATTTGAGGATTTTATTACTGCTCTGGATTTTACATACAATTAGGGATGCATGCTCGCCAAATGTAGCTCATGATCGATGTAAGACAGTCAGTAGACGTGGATGTTCAATATGGTCGATATTTCTTTTTTCCACGTCGTAAATAAGGTCGCCGAGGATTTGTCCGATGACAATATCAGGTTTCTCGAGGAGAAAATACTGGAGAGATTAGGGAGACAGTCATTTAATTTATTGCATAGCTCATCAATGGGTGGGCCGGACCTATTGCCATTATCGTGTCACCGGCATAGGTGAAGGGAGCTTCGATATGTAGGAATTAAACAAAAGCGGGGATATGACATCACCCTGTGACACCCCTTGTTCAATTCTTCTGGTCTTAGATGTTCGTGAATTGCACCGATGCTTACCGACCAGGCAGATAGTTTCCAGTTCACCTTTTGAGACTACGGGGAAGAGGGAACCCCTCCAAGTCATGCAGTTACGTGCCGCGATTCACTGTAACAAAAGCTTTTGATAAGTCTAGCGCTACGAATACTGTTCCTTGGTGTGGTTCTTGATTCAATCCGCAATTTGTCTGCGTGTTGTGCTATATAGTGGTAGTGCTATGTAGTTTTCAGCATTTATGCTCATGATTGGCAAGACGCAAGTTTGCAGTGTAACAGGGGAGCAGAAAGGCTTCGTGTGTCTTGGCTACTGGCGATAGGATTGATATCGGACGATATGATTCCCCTACGTTTGCTGGTTTACGAAGCTTTAGTAACGGTACCACCCTGATCTGGAAAAACACAGGTGGAAGACATGCGTTAAATATTTAAATTTCTTGCCAATGTTTTTAAGCATCGCCATGGCTTTACCGTATGGGCTTAAGGCTTTGTATGCTTTAGCAAGTTTGATGGCTTCTTCAACCTATATGCGTATGGTAATAGCTGATGCGCTATGTTTGTTTTTATGTGCGTGTTTGGTGGCCTACCGTTTGGACTTGCCGACCGAGAAATGTATTGCATGTTGCTCGCGCATTTCTTCGCATCCGACAGCACGTTAACGCCGAAGGCGATAGATATTTGTAACCCCATTTAATTTGTTCCGCGCACTTAGCCTTCCTTACTTGGTTTTTAATACACGCCCGTGAAAAAAATTGCTACAATTTTATTACCAAAGTCGCGTTACTTTACGCGGTTATAAAGTAGATCCTCAGCCAATTGTTCAGATAAGCAGCAATGTCAGTGTGTTAGAAAAGCTTGTTTGAATAACTTCTGGTTGTTTTGTGTCTTACTCCCCTCAAACATTTTTGGAGCCCCCATAATTTAAGAATCAAAAATTAGTCCGATTTAAAAACTTGAGCCCCAGAAGTATAATCATTTAGGAGTCCTTTATTACTACGATGAGATCAAAATCATCAGCCATATCCCAAAAGTATTCTTGCAATATCAACCTATCCCGGCTGCCGTTTCGAAAACGCCCTATCTCAGGAAACATTTGAATAAAGCCCTGTTTCAGAATTTTTTTCATGAACGCCCCTGTTAATGTCAAAATGTACTGAATTTGAGCTCATTTTAGGCGTTTTTGAAACAAATTATGATATAGGGTGTTGTTCAAACGTTCCCTGACATAGGCCGTTTTCGAAACGACAGCAGAAATTGGGTAATATTCTACTCAGCACTCGAAATATTCATATTTTATTGCGAACACTTTTTTTTATGTAAATATTTACACATATAAAAGAGTCTTTTGGGAGCCCCATGCGTGCCCGAAATGAGCTGTTTAGCAGACCAATATTGATACCTATTCAGCCTCACACGCTACATGAGTAAGGCTCATATCGGACGACCATTGCAAGCACCAGTGACACTGTTTTTTTCACTGTTAGGTTAGGTTAGGTTTGGTGGTAGCTGCCGTGATAGGGGAAGCTTACTTGGATAACATGAAGGTCCGTTGTGATACCACATACAGTAAAATAGCGGTGACATAGATATAGCTACTTAGAGAATCGTTGGGTACCAACAATAAAGTTCCATATGCCACCGATCTCAACCTCGGATAAATCCTCGTGAGTCGCGACCGAAGTACTTTCGCCTAGTTCTTTCAAAAGCTGGGCAATCAAGCATAAAGTGATTTGATGATTCCACCTCATCATCCTCTATACAGCTGCAGCAAGATGGACTTTCCAGTATATTTAGACGTACCGTATGAATACCCATGGGATAGTGCCCTGCCAAACCCCCAGTGAACATTGATAGGTGAACCTTAGTGAGCCCAATTACTTCGGCAGACCTCCTGCCATCCACTTTCGGCCAGAAAGATATTGTTTCCCTGCAAGAGGTGGTGTCCGCCCAATGTTTGCTGAGCTGACTCGAGGACCTCCCACCAACCTTTCCATTCAACTTTGACACATCCGTGAACAAGTTAACCGGTTCCCTGCCGCAGATAAATCCTCTTCCCCACTCCTCTCTCGGGGGAATGACTGGGGTGAAGGTTGTATAGGGAGCAGTTATCGGCATACAACCGTCCGTCCTGTTCGAGATAAAGTCGAACATAGTAAGAAGGCTAGAGTGTCCGAAGTCAGAAAGCCCATAGTCCATATCACGAAGCCTGGCCAACGAGAGGGCCGCGGCAGCCACCAGATATGCTATTTGTAGTCGAGCGAGAACAAAAAAAAGAATTCAATGCTGTTTGCTCTGTTGGGCGTTGTTATGCAGAACTTTGTCTATTCAAGGTGCTACTACTTATCTACAAGGCTCTTCATTTCATATAGGGATGGACGATATGGCTATTTTGAGCTATCAGTGAAAATAGATATGGCTATTTTTGAATTACGGCTATTTTTTATAGCTATAGCGATCGCTTTATTTTAACAAGCGATTCTATACAGAAGATATGATGGGCGATACAGCGATTTTGAGCTATCAGTGAATATAGATATGGCTATTTTTACAGCTATGGCGATCGCTTTCATTTATCTTTGATAAGCGAATCTGCAATTATTTGTATACTTGGATATAAAAATTGAATGTTTAAGTTTGTTTACCGGAGTAGATTGAATGTTATACATTAATTTAATTTAGTATACAGAATATATGAACCAAAATTGGAGTAAAAAGACGAAAATATGTACCTTTTATAGTAAACTGATGAAATGTGAAATTCTAATATGTTCAGTGTCGTATTATACTCAATGAGATGAAACTAGCTGGAATAGATGTCTATGCATCTTTGTTTTATAAATTTTGCTAATTGAAAATGCTTTGATTTTTAAATGTAAGATGAATCAACCCGAAATAAATCTGTATATGTAACACCATAAAAACATGATTTATTTACTATATTATACTACACAGATGTATTCAGAAATACTCCGTATGAATTTATTCTGAAAGTTGTATTTGGCTGCATAATATTTGTATAGTAAAGTGAAAAAATTTTTAATGAAAAATACAGAGGAACAATATAGCAAATTCTTCAAACTATTATAAAAATATTCTTTAGCAGAAAATTAGCCACCCACTTCAGTGTCCTAGAAATTAGCCGGAGAATTCAACTATATACAAACCATATGACAAAGCTTGAATTGCATTCTCCCAAAAAAACTTAAATTTTGAGTTAATCTGTTTACAATAAGACGAGTGATATATGTTTCTATAATTCTTTTATTTTTCTATCAAAAACACAAATTTTATAAAACTGTTAACGGCTACAGCCTAGAAGTATTAACTTATGAATAACGTATGCATTAGTTTCATGTCCGAATCAGTTTTAGCAAGCGAAAAATGCTATTTTTTCTTTGTTTAGAGGCGCACAAGTGGACCAAAAACTATCTCGTATTGATAACAATCTTCATAATGCAATAGCACTTGTGATGGTTCAGTGTCTATACCTGGCTTCTCTAAATCCTGAAATGTTGCATCGAAGTTTCCTTCCATAATTCCTCTAATTTGTTTATTTGTGCTGCTGATATTTGTCGTGCACGCCACTGCTCTTGCTCGGTAGGCACCTTAACCAGCCACGGCAAAAACGAACGACCAGTTATAAGTGGCTTCCATTGTTCTTGATCCCAATTCATATTCATTACGTACGCCACACGAGTAAAATTTTAGTAATGTTTCTCGAAGTGGACCTTCAGAATGTAGGGTGACTTCCCTATGTTTAGCCCTCACCGAAAGTTTTACAATTTGGGATCCAGATGTGCTTCCACGCCCATTGCAAAACCATTTTTTGCAATTATTGCACATCACTTCGTCGTCGAAATTGTTGTTGCACAAATTTGCTTTGTTCCGTTCGCCGTTTCCACAATTTATCTGTACAAAAAGCATACTTTTTTCGCCCTTATTTACCACTATCTGTTGACGAGAAATTTTTTTCGTTGTGCAGTTCTTAAGACAACTATCTCCATTTTTCGATAATAGCTGGCAAACTTTTGTAAAAGTATATTTTTTCCAATTTTCGAGAAAATTATTCCTTTTTGTCGCCAATAAACTTTTTTACTCAGTCGGAAAGCAAAGCACACACATGAGTAGTGATGAACGATATTTCACTATCGATGATTGCATCGCCGCTATTTTCATGCTAAAGAAAAATCGCCAATCGCTATAATCGCTATTGGCGATATTCTGCCAGAGGTGATTGCCATTCAAAAGAATCGAATGAAGGAAAATCGCCAATCACTGATATTCTTGGATTGCAATAGCTATAGCTATTAGCGATTTATCAATAGCGGCGATGCAATCACCAGTAGCGATATATCGTTCCATCGCTAATTTCATAGCACAATTGTGCCCTCTCAATTCACACGCATATGATTCGCTCTGTCGTCGTTAATGGAGTTAGTCGCCGCCTGGCACTTGGCGTAGCAATATCGGTGATGGGTGTCAGCTGATCGGTATCAAAATATGTATGAATAATTATGCGCGATATATATGCTTGTTGTTAGCTCGCTGCTTGCTAGAAAGCGAATAAGTTAAAATCAATTCACCCGCACGATCATCGCGACGATTGCGCTCCTACTAATACAGGCACACTTTCAATTTTAAAGAGCCCTGATCGACAACAACTTAAAATGCAACGTGGGAAAAGAGGTGAGTGCCGCAATGTAATAACAATAACAACGAAAACAAAACGCTACAACACCAACTTAAGAACCGACAAATAAAACCACAAATACAAAAACAACAACATAACAACACTACCTCAGCTGCAACAACAAACACAAGAGACACGAAAAAGTTCCCCATAGCAATGCCAAACAGAGCCAAGAGCATAAATTTTTTGTTCTTTCGCTCTCGCTCCATACAAATAGCTTTTGGTTTGGAGTTTTTGTTCTGCTATTTGCTCAGCTCTAAAACACGGTGCAGCTCGTAGCAGAGCATAAGAAATGCTATCACCTTTTAATGCTATGGCTCTGCTCTATGCTCTGCTCATCTTCAAAGCCGGAGCAGTAGCAGAGCATATTTTTCGTTGCTACTGTTGCTCTGAAGCAGCAAATGCAAACACTGTATAGAAATAGAACTTCTTTCTGAATCTATTATGACTTTGAATATTTGCTGGGCTGTTATGTTTCTTAATAAATTAATCGTATATTTAAAATTTTTGCATATTTATTCAATAATCTTTTTGCTATTTTTTATACTCAGTTGAGCAGAGCTCACAGAGTATATTAACTTTGATTGGATAACGGTTGGTTGTACATGTATAAAGGAATCGAGATAGATATAGACTTCCATATATCAAAATCATCAGTATCGAAAAAAATTCGATTGAGTCATGTGCGTCCGTCCGTCCGCCCTTAACACGATAACTTGAGTAAATTTTGAGGTATCTTGATGAAATTTGGTATGTAGGTTCCTGGGCACTCATCTCAGATCGCTATTTAAAATGAACGATATCGGGCAATAACCACGCCCACTTTTTCGATATCGAAAATTTCGAAAAATCGAAAAAGTGCGATAATTCACTACCAAATATGGATTAAGCGATGAAACTTGGTAGGTGAGTTGAACTTATGACGCAGAATAGAAAACTAGTAAAATTTTGGACAATGGGCGTGGCACCGCCCACTTTTAAAAGAAGGTAATTTAGAAGTTGTGCAAGCTGTAATTTGGCATTCGTTGAAGATATCATGATGAAGTTTGACAGGAACGTTACTCTTATTACTATATGTCTGCATAATAAAAATTAGCAAAATCGGAGAACGACCATGCCCACTTTTTAAAAAAAAATTTTTTTAATTCAAATTTTAAAAGAAAAGTTAATATCTTTACAGTATATAAGTAAATTATGTCAACATTCAACTCCAGTAATGATATGGTGCAACAAAATACAAAAATAAAAGAAAATTTCAAAATGGGCGTGGCTCCGCCCTTTTTCATTTAATTTGTCTAGGATACTTTTAATGCCATAAATCGAACAAAAATTTACCAATCCTTGTGAAATTTGGTAGAGGCTTAGATTCTAGGACGATAAATATTTTCTGTGAAAAAGGGCGAAATCGGTTAAAGCCACGCCCAGTTTTTATACACAGTCGTCCGTCTGTCCTTCCGCATGGCCGTTAACACGATAACTTGAGCAAAAATCGACATATCTTTAATGAACTTAGTTCACGTGCTTACTTGAACTCACTTTATCTTGGTATGAAAAATGAACGAAATCCGACTATGACCACGCCCACTTTTTCGATATCGAAAATTACGAAAAATGAAAAAAATGCCATAATTATATACCAAATACGAAAAAAGGGATGAAACATGGTAATTGTATTGGTCTATTGACGCAAAATATAACTTTAGAAAAAAACTTGATAAAATGGGTGTGACACCTACCATATTAAGTAGAAGAAAATGAAAAAGTTTTGCAGGGCGAAATCAAAAGCCCTTGGAATCTTGGAAGGAATGCAGTTCGTGGTATTACATATATAAATAAATTAGCGGTACCCGACAGATGATGTTCTGGATCACCCTGGTCCACATTTTGGTCGATATCGCGAAAACGCCTTCACATATACAACTAAGGGCCACTCCCTTTTAAAACCTTGTATACGCATCAAAAAATATGATTTTTTCTATACATACATACATACATTCCTCAACGTTTCCTTATGCACTTATGCTTTGTACTGCCATCATAAATTTCACTATGTGTCTACTTATTGTATTAATCGTTAGCTTAATAGCTAAAGTTAATTTTCTATTTTAAGCTTTAAATAAAATTAAGATTTCAAGTTCAATTGGAGGAAGGTAACAATTGTATCAGCTGCTTATAACTATAATATTCGTTGGTCAGTTTCCTTTTGTTTGTTTGTCCATTCATTAACGACACTATCTCCCACTCTCTCGTTGACACCTCCGCTTAAGTACGTCCTGGTGCGCTGGGTACATATTTTCCAGATGGCTGATATTACCATTGTGCACAGATCGTATCCTGCTCGGTTTGATTGTAACCAGCCCTAAAAAAAAGAAGAAGAAGATAATTAGACTATCAGCTTATTGCTATAAATCAGACACGCCTTAAATATAGCAAGCGGTCAAGAGCTTTATTCAGCTTTCTTACACAGACATGACAAAAGCTCGTTGCACGCAGTGGCGTCTCTTCAACAGATAGTTGGTGGTTTCGAACGCATTGCCAAATTTCTTTCGTATGACAATTGAGGAAAGCCACCGTGGTGTGATGGTAGCGTGCTCCGCCTACTACACTCAAGATCCTGGGTTCGCGCCTCGGACAAAGCAATATCAAAATTTTAGAAAAAAGTTTTTTCCAATTAGGAGAACTTTTTTCTAAGCGGGACCGCCCCTCGACAGTGTTTGGCAAGCACTCCGAGTGTATTTCTTCCTTGAAACGCTTCTCAGTGAAAAGTGATTTGCCTTGCAGGTGCCGTTCGGAGTCGGCATAAAACAAGTAGGTCCCGTCCCGCCAACTTGTAGGAAAAACTAAAAGGAGCACGACGCAAATTGGAAGAGAAGCTTGGCCTCAAATCTCTACGGAGGTTATCGCACCTCACAATTATTTATTTATTGGACAATTGACGAAAAAAAAAACAAAGGATTCCCCACTATATCTCACCTCACCACTATATGTTTACAAAATTAGATAAATAATTTCTTGAAAGATAAAAAATTAAATCAGGTTATTACTCTCATAATCGAGAATTGTGTCTTAATTCCATAAGCAAATTTGTCTGTTACTATGCGATCACTGACGCTAATTGGTGTGCCTACTGAGATCAAACTTCCCTTCAGCTCCGCTCATGACTTCGAGCCATCATCCTATAATCTCACACAGTACTTCATCAAGAAGTGTTTTGGAATGCAAAGAAGCATTTGAAAAATTTCGCTCAGGTCGGACCATACATCTTTACTGGGTTCATGGTCATAAATGGGTAGAAGGTAACGAAAAGGCGGATGAGTTGACAAAGGAGGGTGCAAGACTCGCTGAGTTGACGACGGAAATCAAAAGGAGACAGGAGTTGCATACGATTCATCAAGCAGGAAAGGCGGGGACAAAAGCGCAGGGCTGCAAAATTTCTAAAATAATGTGCAAAGCCTACGATATTAGACGCACAAAGTGACTCATATCTCTGAAGAGAGAAGACTTAAGGCTCACGGTGGGCATACTGGCTGGACACTGCCTTCTGGCGTCACATGCCTATAAGTTAGGCCGCGTGAGTTACAGGAAGTGCAGGAAGTGTGAGCTGCAGGAAGAAAGGGTTGAGCACGTTCTGTGTTCGTGTCCTGCGTTCGCCAGCTCAAGGTTCCAGTTATTACGGGCGGCAGAGTTGCCAGATCTCGATACAGCAATTAAGCTGGGCCCCAGGAAACTGCTAGTATTTGCCAAAAGGACGGAGTTATTCTATAAAGTAAGTCCTGGCACCTGATTGTGGTTCTTCGTTTGGTCGTCAAACAAATTCTGGTAACACTATGGACACATTCAATCTATATGAGGTCTTCATTGACCTGTCAGTTCAATGAGAGCCATATAGAGCGGGATTTTGGCTCGTCCTGAGAGGCTTCTACCATCGACCAGATTTTCACTATGCGCCAAATCTTGGTAAAAACCCGTGAAAAATAACTTACACACATCACCTCTTCGCAGATTTTAAAGCCGTCTTCGACAGCACAAAAAAGAACTGCCTATATGCCGCTATGTCTTTGGCTTCCTCGCAAAACTTATACGACTATGCAAAATGACGTTGAGCAACACCATTAGGAAAGGTTTGTGGGGGTATTTTGTCAAGAGCTTAATGTATGCCGCAAATTAAGTAGGCTGATCACTGCAGCGTCTTCCAAGAGAAAGCTGCCGCGATTAGGGTTGCGGTGGATGAAGTGCTATCGAGTGCTACTACGGATATGGAATTTAACATCTACTCTGATAGTCAGACTAAATAATAGGTCCTAGACTCCAAAGTGATTTTTCGGTGTGAGCCCATGCAGTGTTTTGAAAGGGAGCCTCCTTCCGACATCACCTGCATGCTCACCCTTTAATTTGCATTTACTTCAAGGGTACAGTACAGCTTCCACCCCCCCCCCCCCCCCGCCACCCATCCCCTTCTTGTAACCACAGACGTAAGAAACGATTTCAACAGTGCAGGATGGGCAGGTATGCCTTAGACCAGCAATTTCAAATCTCACGATACCTACAGCACGATGATCCGTACTTAGTTGGATACACGGACGACTTTGGCGCCAGCCCGAAGCGCAAAAGAAACGCTCAAAAAGCTCAATCTTCCCCAGGTGACAGCAGGATAAACTGTGTTGATTCTGCGAACAAAAAACACATACCGCTAGAAATTTGGCTTTCAACCCATCTCTGAAAACATAACCTCAAAAAAGGTATTCAATAATAGGTATTAGATTCGACTGCCGACTTTCAACATGCAACTGAAAGGGCATCTAAAGAGCTTATATTTCTAAGCGGGTTGATGACAAATATCGAGAGACCAATTGAAACCAAAAGAAAGCTGCTATTGGACAGCACCCTATCCACGCGACTATGCGGTTCGAACTGTGGTTAAACACACTTCAGATTAAGAAACTTTGTAAGCTCTATCTGCTGTACATTGGTATCACTCAGTGTCACTCATATCAATCAATCTAATAGCATACGCGAATAATTGTACCCTCTTATTATAGTATGTGCCATCACGACTTAGTCCCGTTGCTAGAACTATCTTCTCTCACTTAAGGTTAAAAAAAATCACACGAAAGCTTCATTTGGTTTCGAATGCTAC